>NW_008826298.1:0-1224 GCF_000691245.1 Trypanosoma grayi
CAGCACCAGCAGCAGCAGCAGGGGAGAGGAAGACGCGCCCACCGTACCTTCCCGGGTACATAGTGGAGGGCAACCAGACGCGGCCGCTGCCGCACATTCGTGATACGCTGCACATTCTTCAGCTTCGCATCCCCGACGACTTCGCGGTGTACGGCGAGGGTCTGAGCGATGAGGCCATTATTGACGCCGGCAACGAGGCAAAGGTATGCGTGCAGAACTACCTGCGGTACCACCTCCCCAAGAACGCCAACGTCAACACGTCGGTGTACATCACCGGCTACGGCAGACAGGTGAGTGTGCACAACATCGCGTACCTCCCGCTTGTGCTGCCGACGAAGGGGAAGCACATACCGCCAGGGACGACAGGCGCGAAGAAGAAAAAGAAAAAGACGGGCAGCGGTGACAGCAACGCCGCCGCTGCCGAGACAAAACCAGGCGAAACGGTCCCACCCACGCCGGAGGTGGCGGCGGGAGAAGAGGGAGGAGGAGGAGGAGGAGAACAGGAAGAGGTGGATGCAGTAAAGGTGCCGGAACGCCTGCTGGCCGTTGGCATATCGCTCAAGAAGAAGGACGCGGAGCGGATGTGTTATTTGCACGCTGTTGACATTCTCCGCGTATTTGGGCAGGACGTTCTGACGAACTACCGTGCAGGGCTCCCACGCCGCAAGCAGCAGCAGCAGCAGCAACCACAACAACAACAAGCAGCAGCAGCAGGAGCAGCAGAAAAGCCAAACACGGAGAGTGGTGACCAGCAGAAGCAGCAGCACGGTGTGGAGTCCAGCACGCCGCAGTTGCCGAGGGCGTACATGCATAGGCTGATAAAAGAATTCATCAATAGTGGGCGGCACTACACCTCACCGAAAAAGCGTCTGCAGCCCGGCCCCTACTCCCCGTTTTGAGTGGCATGCGCTGACGCGTCTTGCGGGTGAAACGACGCGCTCTGCCTACCCCCCCCCCAACTTCGAGTGAACTCGATGGCGAGAGGGGGAGACGGGAACGCACAGTCAATGTGGGGGACAGGGAGAGAGCGAGCGAGCGAGAGAGAGAGAGGGAGGGAGAACGCAGGCGAAGAGTCACGAAAAGAAAACAGCTGTGGTTTTTTTGTTTTTTCGACGTGCATTCACATTTTCACATACCCCGCCCCCCACTGCGAAGGGGAGAGAGAGAGGAATTGAGAGACTAGTAAGCGGGATGGCATGCGCTGTGAAGATATGTTTTTTTTTT
>NW_008826298.1:1409-9519 GCF_000691245.1 Trypanosoma grayi
GGGAGCCACTCGCAGCGGCGGCCGCGCACCTCCTGCTGGATGGAGCTCGCCTGCTTCGGCAGCTTCCCGAACGTGCCGTCGCTCTCTGGCTCGATGGTGCAGCAGCACGGCGACCTCCTCGCCTCCACGCGTGGCGCCGGTACGCCGGAACGAGTGATCCGCATCGAGTTTGAGCTCTTCGATGAGGAGTCGCCCAGGACGTGCGCCAACTTCCGCCACCTCTGTGCAGGGCAGTCGACGAGCCGGCAGGGGCAAACGTACGTCTTCCAGGGCCTCACGCCATGCTACCGCGGTACGTACTTCCACAAGATCATTCCGCGGCTCTGCGCGCAGGGCGGGGATCTCACGATGCGCGTTGCTGGCGGCGCCAACCACTTCTCTGCATTTGGCCGCGGCTGGTTCGCCGATGAGTACAAGCGGCGGTGCATCAACGAGGTTGGTCTGTTGCTCATGGCCAACAACGGGCCGAACAGCAATGGTTCGCAGTTCTTCATCACCACATCGGAAGCCCAGGAGAAGGCGCTCAATGGCCGTCACGTCTGCTTCGGGCGTATCGTGCGTGGGCTGGATGACTTCATGCAGGAGGTGGCACCGTACGGCGACATCAACGGCTACCCGTCGCGTTTTGTGGTTGTCGTCGATTGCGGCGTCGGCCCTCTGCCGGAGACGCTCGGCGCCACGGACAGCTGTGCGGAAGCGCAGTCCACACACGATGAGTCCCCGATAGCGGCGGTGAGGCAAGAGGAGGAGGAAGAGGGAGAGGCCGTAAAAACAGCAACAGAAGCCGAAGCTCTGGCGGAAAGGGTACCGGAACCGACAAGGGCAAAGGCAATGGCAAAGGCAAAACAAGCAATGATGGGTAGTGAGAGGAATTCCCTCCACGTCTCATTCAAGGAAGGGCACTAAGAGGATGTACAATCAGCTCTAGTTGTGTGGTGCGGCATATCTACATGGAGACACAGACACGAGGTGTAATGTAAAGAAAACAGTATGCGTCTTCTCTACAGGCTTGCCGTTATTGGGAAGGGAGACCTCCATTGGAATCTCTCTTCGGCATACCCATCTCTTCTTGTACTTCTCTTTGCTCTCTGTCGTGCTTTGTCGCACTCTTTCTATGTTTCATTTTTTCCTTTCATATATATATATATATATATGTGTGTGTGTGTGTGTTCATGCATTGCATATAGGTATAAGGCATCAAGGCTGCGAATAGACGAGTAAATACGACGGTGATTAGTCATGGACTTCACACTTGGTCCCAAGTCCAGTTGGGATGACCAGGGACTGTGGTTCACGCTGGTCGTCAACACCATTCTACTTGCAGCGCTCAGCTTCGCCAGCTTCACCCTTCTCGTCACACCAGTCCTGTGGCTGCGGCGTCTCTACCGCACCAACCACACCACAATAGTGGTGTCATCGCCAGGCAGAAGAAGAGAGTCTGATACAGAGGAAACGCCCCTCCGCGCCGCACATGTGGGACGTGCGCTGCCGTACCGCTCCTCACTCTTTTCTCTCCCAAGCTGGCGCTCCTGGCTGAGTGTCGAGGAGGATGTAGAGCACCTTGAGGGTGTTCTCCCACACACTGCGGCAACCCGCCCAATTGGTAATATCGGCGGTTGTGAAAACATGAGGGATGATGAGTCGTCCAGAGATTCGACATACAGTGCAACGAAGGGGGATTCAACCCCACCAGAGGCAACAGCAGCAAGAACGGCACGGGAGAAGGATGCTGGGAAGGAAAAGGACAGTGTGTTTGAGGAAGTAAGTCGTCCTTCAGGCAGCAGCGGTGGTCTATTGGAAGAGACATCTCGCGGCTCACGTAAGGCGCCTCTCGACCCGCAGGTTGCTCTCTACCTCGCCTTCCTAAAGCTCTTCGCAACAGTCTTCATAGTTGGTGGGTTTATTAACGTATGGATCTGCGCCGTCTCCGGCACCGATAACTACATCGAGCATTATATGGTTCGTCGCGATATTCATCATTGTCGTCGCTATTCAGACGACGACAAGACAGCATGCGTTGACAAGGCGCCGTTTTGTCAATACATTGAAGGTGCGGGGTGCTACCCAGTGGCGCTTAACGGCCTCTATGATCTTTCCGTTCAGAACATTGCCCCACGCAGTTGGCGTCTGTGGCTGGTGGGTGTGTTTGACTTGTGCTTTTGCACGGTCTACTTTGTGTCTGTGATATTCTTTCTGCACCACGTCGATGCATACATCAGGACGGTGATGCGCCTGCAGATGAAGCACGCGCTTGGTCACCGCGTGGCGGTTGTGCGTGGCCTCAAGGATAAGATCGTGTCAGAGTCTGAATTTCGACAACGCTACCTCGTGGAGAGCGCGTACTTCCCGCCCAGGCCGAGGCGGAACGGTGGTGGCGGCAGTGGTGATGGGGAAATGGACAATAATTGTAGGGGTGTTGATGATGACGATGATGATGACAGAGTGTACTATCAGTGCGACTGTACGGGACTGGGATGTCTCTTCTCGATTGTGGGCTTCAACTACTACAAGACCACGCGCTGGGACGCCGTCTTCACAAGAGATGGTAGTGTAAAGCAGCTGCTGTTTCCTCGCAAGCCGCCACACAGCATGTACAAGTACATGGAGCAAACAGAGAAGGCCATGGAGGCTCTACAGGAGGCGGTGGCAGATCAAAAGGCCTCTCTGCGGCGGCAGCGGCAGGAGCAAATGGAGCCGCAGGACGATGTGCTGATGATGCGCGCACCATTCCCGTCCTGCTGCACCATGGTACCAAGGATCGAGTACTGGAAGGAGGTGTTTCTCTTGCGGGCGTCAAAACTGAACAATTGCATCGATATTATCCCTGAGAGCGACAAGAAGGGATCTGCCTTTGTTGTTTTCGCCGATGCGCTGTCGGCGTACGAGTTTGTAAACTTATTTGAGTCCCTCAACGGCGTTATGTCGAGCACGCGTGCCACCATCGCTGGGCCACCGGACGATATCATTCACATCAATGTGACGGCAGACCGACACATGGGTTGGCTGCGCACCTTAGCGGTGGTGGCGGCCTTCACCGTGCTGCTCTTCTTCTGGTCTCTGCCTGTTGGGTTTCTCGGCTCCCTCGACAACATCTCGCGTGTGCCTGGAATTGGCGGAGCGCTCTACGATTTCTACATGCGCACACCAGAGACCATTCGCGGTATTCTGACGGCGTACCTCCCTGTTGTGGTGTTGGCGCTCTTCAACGTTGTACTGCCCTTTATTATACGCGGCTTTGTGGTGGGGATGGGCGCTGTCAACCGCGCCGAGCACGATGGCGGGGAACTGCACCTGCAGTATCTCTTCATGGTGCTCACTGGTGTCGTCTTCCAGGCGGCGCTGCAGGGTGGGCTCTTCCAGCTCGCCGACCTGATCGCCGACCCGACGAGCGAGGCGGTGATTAACTTCTTCGTCGCGCTTGTCAGTCCGCAGGGGGGCTACTGGTACGCCAAGGTCATCACCGCTGCGTGCGTGTCGACGTGGATTAACCTCGTCGACCCTGTTGCGCTGCTCATGGCGCTGCTGCGGCGGAAACTGGTGAGCGTGCAGCGCGTGTACGACAGTCTCTTCAATCCGTGTGTGTTTGAGTGGGCACAGCTCTACAGCTTTGACCTCACAATCCTCGCGATGGGGCTTCTCTTTCACATGACGGTGCCGCTCCTGGCGCTGTTCGTCGGGCTGTACTTTGTCGTGCGCTACATGACGCAGCGGTGCCGGCTGTACGACCGCTACCGCCCCACCATTCACCCGCTGCATGACTGCACCGTCTTCACCGCATCGGCGCAGGCGTTGCGGGCGGCAAGTTGGCTCTACTGCGCTGGCGGCATCGGCGGCGTGCTGTTCATGAGCCTGCGCGGCCACGTGGGCGGGGTTGTGCTCTGCTCCATCTCGCTGGCGGTGGGCATGCTGCTGCTCACGCATGTTCACATGGTGTCGCGGCGCTGGATCGCCTCACTCGCCAACGCGCGGCGGTTCCTCTCGGCGGAGTCGGTGCTGTGCACACAATACGGCACGTCTGGGTTGAGCGTGGGGCGCACCACAACACCAACAGGAGGGGTCGAGACGACGCCAGAGTCGCCGAATGTTGTGGAGGATGGAACGTCGTTGGAGCGCCTCACTAGAAGCCTCGTGCAGCCAAAGCGCAGGAGTAAATGTGACGACAGCGAGGCGTCCAGTACACCGCTGATGGAAGGCGGCGGCGGCGGCGGCAGCAGCAGCAACACGCCTCTGCAGCGCAGCATCACAAATTTTTACCGTAACATATTGGGCCCCACCACGGAACTGCTTCCGCGGGTTTCTAATATCAACTCACGTTACCAGCCGAAACATCAACAGCTGGTACACATTGACGCTGCGCAAGAGATTCAGCGCCTGGAGGCAACGGAGTTTGTAGTGGAGCGGTACTGGGACGGTGCATTTGAGGTGTTGCACGAGAGTGACGTGGTGGTGGGAGGCTCCCCTGTGGAGCAACTGCCGCAGCCACGGGAAGGTATGATTCTGTAATAGAGGAGGGGTGTTTCTAGGAAGAAGGGTGAGGATCAATGATGTCTGTGTGTGTGTGTGTGTGTGTGTGTCTATCTACCTATCTATCTATCTATCTCCATCTGTGTGTGTGTGTGTGTGTGTGCGATTCCGTTGTTGTTGCTGTTTGTTTGTTTGGTTGTTTCTTCTTTCAGCTGGGGAGGTGTCTTGTTTCGCTCTCCAAGTGCCACAGGAGCAGTTCGGCATTACATGCGAAGAGTGATGAGCAACTAATATAAAGGTTGCACACCGCAGTGCTGCTTCTCTCCACTATTGATTTTTAACGGCTTAACGCGCTCTCTCGTTCTCACTCTCTCACTCACACACACACACGCACACACTCTCACTCACTCACTCTCTCTCTCTCTCTCTGTGTGGCTGTGTGGCTGTGTGATTCATGACACTTTTTTTGCTCCTCACGCGCGCGCCTTCCTTTGCGCCTGGGAACGCACTTGTCGGCCTCCCCGCCCACTCGATCTCTCTCTGTCTCTCTCTGTGTGTCTCTCTCTGTGTCTCTCCGGCACCTGCTGTTGGCTCTGCGGGGGGCAGGTAAGCAAAGGAGAAAAGGGGAGAACCAAAGGAAAAAAAAAATCCAAAAAAAGAGACTGCGCCGTCCACTCAACATAGCGCTATAAGAAGAAAAGTATCCATACAGATATCAGAGGAGAGACGATAGGAAACGCAAGACGTTTGTTTTCTTCGCGTATTAAACAAACAAACAAACAAACAAACAAAAAGGACACGGAAAGGCGCAAGGACCGACGAGCCATCGCCATCACGACAATGCCCGTCATTTCTGCCGGTGTGGTGAACAAGCAAGGACAAATCATTCTCTCGCGGAACTTCAATGAGATATCGCGCATCCGCGTGGAGGGACTTCTCTCCGCCTTTCCGCGCCTGCTGGAGTCATCCGTCAACAAGCAGGTGACCTACATCGATGCGGGCGCGGTGCGCTACGTGTACCAGCCGCTGGAAGATCTCTTCCTCGTGCTCATCACGACAAAGAATAGCAACATTGTTGAGGACCTAGCCACACTGCACCTCATGGGCCGCCTCATCCCGGAGTACGTGGAGACCGTCTCTGAGGCGGCGCTAGAGGCCAAGGCATTTCAGGTGTTCTTCGCCCTCGACGAGGTCATCGTCGGCGGCAAGCGCGAGAACACAACGGTGGAGCAAATCAAGACCTACCTCGAGATGGAGTCGCATGAGGAGATGATGGTGCGGGAGGAGAAGCGGCTGCAGATGGAGCGCGCCAAGAAGGACGCGGCACGAAAGGCACACGAGCTACGCGACAAGCGGCGCAAGGGCATGAACCCGTACAGTGGCATCGGCTCCGATGACACTGGCTACGGAGGCACTGGTGGGCCAAATGTGCTGGGCGGCGCAGGCGTTGGCAGCTTCGGCGATGGCAACCGAAATCCCGTTGTGTTGCCGCGGCCGGCGGATGGGGCATCCGCAGCAGGGCTGACAGGAGCAGCAGCGTCCAGGCCGCCACGCGCGGGTGGCCTTACGCTTGGCCGCGCAAAGAAGGCGGACATCACGTCGCGGGTGTTGAAGGAGGCGGGGCTACCGCCGCCGCCGCCGTCAAGCACTGCCGCCGGTGCCGCCCAGACTGTTGGTGCGGCACCTGCAGTCACGGAGCACAAAGCGCACGACAGTGGCGTGGAGGGACTGCACATCATCGTGGAGGAGAAGATTAGCGCGCAGCTCAACCGCGATGGGGAAGGCGGCGAGGTGGACATCCGCGGTGAGCTGTCGGTGCTTGTTAGTGACCCGCAGCTGGCGAAGGTGAGGCTCCTGCTTGACCAAATGAGCAATGAGTTCTCGTTCCGCGCCCACGCGAAAGTCAACAAGGAGATGTTCGCGGAAGACCATGTGTTATCGATGCGCGACAGCAAGCCATTCCCGGTGCAGCAGCCGGTGACGATCCTGCGCTGGCGGCTGCAGAACACCGGCGGCGTGCGTGCACCCATCATCTTGTCATGCTGGCCCAGCACCGGTAGTGTGACGGTGGAATACGAGCTGGGCAACGCCAGCGCCGACGCCCTCCATGATGTGCACATCGCCATTCCGCTTCACGGCGCCACGGCAGCTGAAATGGAGCCGTCCGTCGGCACATGCAGCATCGCTAACGGCTGCGTGGTATGGTCGATTCCGACGATTGACGTACACAATAATGCGAGCGGGCATGTGGAAATTGGGCTCACCGACGGTGGCAAGGGCGCTGCGGATAATGTCTTCTTCCCCGTTGACGTGACGTTCACGTCGCATGCGTCGGCCGGGCAGGTGCGTGTGGTGGAGGCGATCGAGACTGACAGTGGGGCTCCTGTGCGGTTCAGTCAGGCGACGCACCTCGTGACGGAGGGCTACATTGTAGCGTAATGAATTGAACTGGGTGGTGGGAGAAATGTGTTGCTGCTGGGAGACATGTGCCGTATCCCGCATCGCATGACTTTCTTTTTCTCTTCTGCACTCGCTTAGGTTGCGTGTGTGTGTGTGTGTGTGTGTGTGCTCTGCTCTTTCTTGTGTGATTCGCTCTAGATGGCGCATGCACGCACGCTCCCTGTGTGTGTGAAATGGGGTGAGAGGGTGTCTCTGTGCCCCTGGTGCCTGGCTGCTTTCCTTGACAATTGTCCACACTTCTTCATGCTGCTGATATTCATGTTTCTTCTTCTTTCTCTTTCTATGTGTGAATCCTTCACGCTTTTGTGTGCGTCTGATGATGCCACCAATAACAGCAAGAAGGGGATTAGTCCATCGATCAGCACATATTCGCTATGGGACGCTTTAAGCCACTCGCAGTCAAGAAGAAGTACGCGAAGAAGCTGAATCAGAACCGCCCCGTGCCGTACTGGATCCGCCTCCGCACCGGAAACCGCATCAAGTGGAATGAGAAGCGCCGCCACTGGCGCCGCACGAAGCTGCACTACTAAGGTGTGGAAAGCGCTGGCACCCAGCAGGAGTCTTTGTGTGTCTGTCACACTTCTGGGACGATGTCAGACATCGAGGCATGATGAGGTTGTGGTGTGGTGTGTGAAGATGGGTCTCCATGCATGACTTGCTTGTGCTTTTCATTTCTTTGTCCGTGTGTCGCTGTTCGCTTGAACGTCACACACTAATTCCAAAAAGATATATTTATATATATATATATATATATGGCTTGTGGTGCCCCGATGGAAACACTTGTGTGCAGATGCGTATGTTTTGTTTCCCTCTCACGCTGTGGTCTCCTTCCCTGCTTTCCCTTCTCTGACGTCAGTTAGCGGCATCACAGCGGCAGCTGACCTCAAACGGCTCTGCACCGCGACGGCAGAAGCGGCCAACTTCACATGGACAACGTGCCCCCGTGCGTGGATGCGACGTCGGCGCCACCAGCCTCCCTCCACGCGCAGCTTCTACATCTGCTGCAGCAGCAGGTGGCCATCGAGGAAAGGCTCAGTGCGCAACGCGCCCTGATGCGGCGCATTACAGAGGGCTTCGCTGTCCTGCGCGAGTGGGCAGCGCACTCCGCCCAGTGTGACATCTCCCTGCATGATCTCCTCGTCGTGGCGACATACGGCAGCGGCCCTCGTCACACTGCAGTGGCAGG
>NW_008826299.1:0-2069 GCF_000691245.1 Trypanosoma grayi
GCGAACGAGACACGGGAATATATTTTTGGAGCATATAAGAGCGAAAGAGCCCATACATTCAACGTTCGCCCACTGTAATTCGATGAGCGAAGGTGGCAGGTCTGGGCGGGAGATGCCGAATTGCGTGGAGTGGAGCACCGGCGAGTACGACGCGCAAGGAGGATACACCGCCACCACAATCCGCATCGAGACATGCGGCTCCGACGCCGGCAGTAGCAGGCGCAGCAGCAGAAAGACCACAAGCACAGTCCGCCGCCGCAAGAAAAAGAAACTGATGCAGCAGCACCAGCAGATGTGGTTCGCCACCGCCGAGGAAGATTTCTTCCCGCCGACCACCACGCGGCAGGCATCATCATCGGCGGGAAAGGCACGCTGTGCGGTCAAGACGCCGTTCGCCACTAGCTCCGCTGGAGCACCGTACAATAAGAAACTTCGTAAGAAGAACATGCAGAGACAGCCGAACCACCTCTCATTTGGTGCCACGATGGCAACAGCAACACCCACAACAACGGCAACGGCGACGACAACCGTTGAAGCGGAGCGGAGCTCGCCATCCTTCTTTATCTCCGCAATGCACCGCGCTGTGGCGGAGGCAACAACGCCATGGGACACCACCGCCGGGCCGGGGTCAACGCGGTATCAGTTCTTTGGTCATGGTGGCCTCTCCGCAAATGTTCCTCGCGCTGTGCTAGGAGGCAAACGTGGCACGAACAATGAGGCTGACGACGACTGCCCACTGTCGACGAATTCGCGGAAGCATGAAAGATCGGCTGTTGGAGGCGGAAGCTACGTGCTGGCGCCACTGCGATCGCCCTCAGTGCTCCCGCCGCTTCAGTTGCTGCCCGCCAGCAAGGCAGAAGTCAACAGCGACGTGCTGGAGCGGTGTTTTTTAGAGGCACAATTAGGCGATGATGACAACTTCTCGCTTTTGTAGGCAGGAGAAAGAGAAAAAAAAAATTTTTTCTTCTGTTGTACTGCCATATATATATATATATATATGTATATATTGGTGGTGTTGAGATGGGTTGCCGTGGAACTGTCGAATAAATGAAGAGATGGAGGATATAAAGATTTGAACAGCCCGCCTGAGGGCTGTGTTACCTGTTCTTTGATCTGTTATCTATTCTGCTCACGGGAGCGATGCTGTGTGTGTCTCTGTCTGTGTCGATGTTTCTCTGCGTATGCGAGCGAGAAATGTTTCTTCCTTCACTACTCTACATATCCAATATGCAATGTATACCACGTGCAGGGTGCAGAAGAGGCACGGGTGGCCCATTCAGCAATGCAGTCCGCCCCTGCGCACGTGCAGAAGGACACAATCCTGCACTTGACGTACTATGAGATTTTCTCCTGCGATCCGGCGGCGCAGAGCATAGACCTGGATTCCGTGCAGCGCGCCTACCGCCGCTTCGCGCTTCTGTTCCACCCCGACAAGGATCCCTCGCCGGCAGCGCGAGAGGCGTTTGAGCGGGTGAAGCTCGCCGCAGAGACCCTCACTGACCCGCTCAAACGCCGAGAATACGACGAGGATTTGCAGCAGGCCCAGCGGCGGCTGCACAGCGACACCACCACAGCGGTGCAGCAACAGAAGCGGGAAGAAATGGAGGAAGAGGCACGCGTCGCCGATATGATACTTAGGCAAAAGGAGGCTGAAACGGCAGCAAAGGCAGCGGCAACGCGCAAAGAGGAGGCAGAGAAAGAAGCAGCAGCAAGGCAGATGCTGCACGAACTAACAGAGTCCTTGACAACTCCATTTAAACAGATGGAGGCTGTGCTGGTGCATGAGTGGGACATTGACGAGGAACTGCTACAGATGAAAAAGAAGGAGGTCGAATCTCTCCTTCAGATGCTACGTGAGTATGAAGATAGCCGTGGCGTGTATCGAGGAGCAGATGCCGTGCATGCATCTGGAGCGAAACGCAGACGAAACGATGAAGCGGAAGGAGAGGTGTAACATTGTGAGCTGGTTGCCTTTTAAGGTGAGTTCGTCCCGCCATTGAATCTCTACTCCAGAGTGAATGGCTTGCTTCCAATGGTACGCAGTGGTGTTGGTTTCTTACTTTGTCTGC
>NW_008826299.1:2204-4284 GCF_000691245.1 Trypanosoma grayi
CCCCCCCCAGCAGCCAGAAAAAAAAAACATCCAATCTAGCGAAAGAGTGGGTGGTGAGAGTTCAGTTTGAAGGGGAAGGAAAAAGTGTGTGACAGCTCTTGGCACACAAAATGCTCGGCAATCGCAGTTTGACGGAGGAACAGACCCTCATCCGACGCCACTTTATCGACTTCTTCGAGTCGGAGCGGTATGAGGAGAAGTACCACCAGCGTGTGCAGGAGATGATGACCGCCGCGAAGTCGCGCCTACTGCTTGACATGGGCGACCTCCTCGATTTCGTTCCCGCCTCCGCTGGTCTTGACGCCACCAGTGGGGCAGGAGGAGGAGCCGCAGCAACACCGGCCTCACTCGGCCTCGGTATCATCCGCGAGCCAGGGAAGTTTGTGCCGCTTCTGGAGCTCGCCCTCCACGATGTTGTGCTGCGGCAGCAGCCGGAGTACCTCAAGGTGGACTACCGCTCACGTGCGGTGCATGTTGGGTTTGAAGGTCCGGTGGGAACGGTGCTGTCGCCGCGTGAGTTGTATGCGCGGCACCTCAACACCATGGTGGCGCTTGAAGGCATCATCACGCGGCAGTCGTCGAACCGTCCGCGGGTGCTGGAGTCTGTGCATTACTGCCCCGAGACGAACAAATTCACGCGGAAGGAATTCCGCGATCAGCTAACGCCAATGATTGACAGCACGCATCTACCAACGGTGAACGTCATGCCCAAGACTGACATGGAGGGGCATGCGTTGCGCACCGAGTTGGGTCTCTCTACCTTCATGGACTCGCAGTGTGCGATCCTGCAGGAGGCCCCAGAGCGCGCGCCAACCGGGCAGCTACCACGAACTGTTGAGCTGCGCTTTGACGATGATTTAGTGGATGTCGTGAAACCGGGTGACCGCGTGCTGCTGGTTGGTGTCTATATGGCGTACACCACCGCCGACAGCAAGAGTTTTCAGTCCATCGTGCTGGTCAATCACGTGGTACCTGTGCAGGCCTTCACCATGTACCGCCGCATCGCCGCTATGGAGGAGAAACTCACGGCGTTCACGCAGAAGTGCCTGCAAAACGATGGCCCTGCTGGAGTACTCAATGCGTTGAGCAAAGCTGTGGCGCCAACCATATACGGCATGACCAATGAAAAGAAAGCTGTGTTGCTACTGATGGTAGGTGGAGTAGAGCGGGTGGCACACCAGTCGCATGTTCGCGGTGATATTAACGTCCTCCTCGTCGGGGAGCCCTCCACGGCCAAGTCGCAACTGCTGCGCTTCGTGCTGGGTGTAGCGCCGCTGGCACTCAGCACCACTGGCAAAGGTTCCTCAGGTGTCGGTCTGACGGCTGCTGTTTCAGTGGACTCCTACACTGGTGAGCGATCCCTCTCTGCAGGAGCGATGGTGCTCGCCGATCGTGGCATTCTCTGCATTGATGAGTTTGACAAGATGAGTCCACAAGACCGTGTTGCCATGCACGAGGCAATGGAACAGCAGACTGTGACCATTGCCAAGGCTGGTATTCACGCCTCACTCAACGCTCGATGTAGTGTGCTGGCGGCGGCAAATCCTATTTACGGCTTCTACAGCGTTCACCACCGCCTTGCCTTTAATGTTGGACTACCAGAATCGCTGCTTTCACGTTTTGACCTCACCTTCATTGTGCTAGACAAGCACTCTTCTGAGCACAACCGACGTATTGGCAGACACATTCTTCGCAACCACATGACGGCTGCACCAGTGGGAATTGACCAGAGCGTCACAAAGACAGTTGTGGATAGCGTCGAGTCGGTGTGGGCACAGTCCACAAAGAACGTTTCTGCTGCTGGTGGTGGGGGTGGGGGTGGCAGTGGCAGTGGAGGAATGGACTTCCGTATGGCAACAACGAGTACGGGGGAGTCCATCGTTGGTGTGGACTTCCTACGCGCCTACGTGCAGCTCGCAAAGCAAGGTCAGCCATTACTAACGGAGGCCTCACAGCAGCTTGTAAGCCAGCACTACGTTCAGCTGCGGGCAGAGCAGCAGGAGGGGTCCAAGGACGGATTCTACGTAACAGCACGTACTCTTGAGGCGATTGTGCGTCTGTCTGCGGCGCACGCCAAGTT
>NW_008826299.1:4405-6493 GCF_000691245.1 Trypanosoma grayi
CGACGGAGTGAACGGTGGCGACGGCGAAAACAACGGGCGGCCACGACAGGAGGCTGATGAGGCGGCCGCCCGGTCGATGGGGCTGCTGGGCGAGGAGAACTCAACCCGCCTTCTGGAGAAGCGGGTGCTGGAGGCGCTGCGGGTGATGCAGCGAGAACAGCGCCCCTCCGTGCGGCTAGCGGAGGTGCATGAGCGGATTGGAAGCAGCGCCTCCATGGCGGATCTGCAGCGCACTGTGTCGCGGCTTCAGGGCGATAGCTTCGTGTACGAAGACGCCGGTAACGACGGCTGGATTCAGTTCATCTAATAGAGATAGAAGCAATGACAAGGGACGAGAAGAAACAAACAAAAAGAAAATACACACAAAAAGAAGCACACATACACTCATGCACCCACATTCACATGTGCCGAATCGCTAGGGTGTGTCCTGGTCACACCCCTTGTTTATCATATTTAAAAGGAAAAGAAAAAAAGCGAAGAGGGATCTTGCGATGTGTTTGTTTCACTTTTTTTTTCTTCTTGTTCTGTTCTTGACGCTGTCGTGGTGCTTTTTTTTTCCCCCCCACGTTTGGCTCCGACTGTTGTTTCGTTCACACGACGACGTTTCTCATCAGCCCACACGCACCACACATGTCTGGTGCTGAGTTCACAGCACGCCTGCGTTCTCTCCTACGCGCTCCGCTTCTCTCACTTCCTTCCGTCCTTTGCACTCATACTCACACACGCCCTCACACATTCCGCATGTATTAGGCGAAGCAGGAACAACACAAAAAGAAAGAGGGCAGAGGCAATTCTATTCTTCTCGTCAAGGCTGCGTGTTTGGAATGCTGCGCCTTGTGGTGTGGCTGCGCGGGCGCCACGATCCGCAGGTGCTTGGCACGCCGGTGCCGTCGTTCCGCCACTTTCCGTACCGCGCGCGTGACGTGCTGTACCTCTACCGCGACTTCCTTCGCCTCATCCACCAGCACCCGCCGCAGGAGCGCGCCGATCTACTGTTTCGTCTGCACAACGAGTTTCACCGCCGAAGGCATCTATCGAACCCGAAGGTTATCACCGCTGCGATCAAGCGGGGGGAGGGCATCTTGAACGTGCAGCGGAGCATGCTGGAGTCGCGGACGCTGCGTGCACGCGCCGTGTCGTCGAAAGAAAATGGGGCGCAGAGCGTGGATGGACTGTGGGATCAGCTGCAGATGGTGTCGGGGCATGTGCTGCCGGGGCTGCGCAACTTTGAGCCGTCGCGAAGCGTCTCGAAGGGGTCGTACGCTCAGCAGGCCACGACACAAGCGGTGTACTCGCGGCGGCGGTGAGTCCTTATTTGCTGCTCTCACTTTGGAGTGTGAAGGGGAGAGAGAGAGAGAGATAAAGAGAGGGGTGGTGGAATGAGAATTCGTTGAATACATTTGTGTACATACTCTGGTTTGTTTTTTGGTGTTCTCTGTGCAGTTATCAGCGCAGTTCTGTGCGTTTCTTTCTTGCTGCCGGCGCTGTTTCTGCAAGGTGAGATATCATTGTCGTCAAGGTAGACTAGAAGAGAGAAACGTTGTTGTTGTTGTGGGCGGAGGAGGGTGCATGCCGTTTGGAGCTTTTCCCCCGCATGTTCGCCGCCGTGTTGCGGTGACGGGCCTCGGGGCCGTGACGCCGCACGGTCTCAGCGTGGCGTCGACATGGTCAGCGCTGTGCGAGGGCCGTTCCGCCACCCGTGCACTCGCGGAGGTGCCCTTCTTCACCCCCGCTTACATCGATGCGCAGCCTGGCGCCACGGCAGCCGCAAAGCAGCAGCGGCGCGAGTTGCTGATGGCCGCCATGCCGTGCAAAGTTGCTGCGCCCATCTGCGCGGCGCCGGGCGAGCCGACGTTTGCCGCCACCTCGCGCGAGACCCGGGCCACGCTTTTCGCCCACCACGCCGTGGAAGAAGCGCTGCTGCAGGCGCGGCTGCTAGACACGAAAGCTGAACGGCTTGTAACGCCATGTGCGGCGGAGCGCGTCGGAGTCAACATCGGCGTTGGGATGCCGTCACTTGCCGATGTTGGCGACGTCTCGTGCTACCTGTACGCCGACGCCGCGCGTGTACAGTACAGCCGCGTAAAC
>NW_008826299.1:6570-9516 GCF_000691245.1 Trypanosoma grayi
GCCGCGGATTGGATTCGTGGCGGCCGCGCCGACGTTGTTGTGTGCGGCGCTGCAGAGGCGTGCATCACGCCGGTCGCCATCGCCGGCTTCAGCCGCATGCGGGCGCTCTGCACGAAGTACAACGACAGGCCGCGGGAGGCATCGCGCCCGTTCGACTCAGATCGTGGCGGCTTCGTGATGGGTGAGGGCGCCGGCGTAATGGTGCTCGAGGACCTTGAGCACGCGCAGCGGCGGGGTGCTCGCGTCCTCGCGGAGCTGCGTGGATTTGGCGTCTCGAGCGATGCGCACGATGTCGCCGCGCCGCACCCTGATGGACGTGGCGCGCAGTTGTGCATCCGCGCAGCTCTCACCGACGGCGGCGACGTCCCGCCCGAGGCGGTGGTGTACGTAAACGCACACGCCACCGGTACGATCGGTGATGATGTGGAGCTGCGCGCGCTGGACGCCGTGCTGTGCAGCAGAAACGACACAAAGGGCGGCCGGTGCTCGCCTCTGTGTGTGAGTAGCGTGAAGGGCGGCCTCGGTCACCTTCTAGGTGCTGCAGGAAGTGTGGAGGCCATCGTGGCGATCATGGCGCTCTTTCACCAACAGGCGCCGCCGAATATTAACTTGCACACGCCCACGGTGGAGGCGTCGGAGCGGCTGCTGCTGGTGCGTGGCGACGCGCCGCATGCCGTTCGAGGGGAGGCTGTGATCTCCACGAGCTTCGGATTTGGTGGCGTGAACACGGCGCTGCTCTTCACCCAGGCAGAGACGGCGTAGAGCAGGCACATATCTATATATACACACATGCAACAGAAGGAAGGAGTGGAGCTTAACAGAGATGTGTGGTGTGCTGAAAGAGTGAAAGGAAGGGGTGGCGATAAGGAAAGAAACGTGAAGGATTTGTGGGGGAAATGGACGTTAAACAGACATCCACCGGACAGTCGACATGTGGAGTGCGCCCCACTACCAATTTTGGTGTTTGCGTTGCCCTTTCTTTATCTCTTTCTCTCTAATGCTTGAATGTGCTTTATTCCGCCATGCTTTTACGTTCATTGTCTGCTCGATTCTTCAACGTTCTGTCTCTCGCTCGCTCTTCCTTGCATATCTACAAACAACCCACAATCACCAACGCGAGTAGGTTACGTTGGTACCTTATTGGTGTTCTTTAGTAAGGCATTTTAGGCCGATACTCACGAGCCGTGGCGTGCACACACTTACACAGGGAGGAAGTTACACACACAGACAGTGGGCTACAGAACAGAAAGACGAAAGAAACAAGGCGGGAGAGAGAGAACAAAGGAATTTACAGTGAAGCAATAAAACAGCTACTGCAACAATTTACACAGGGGTAAATAGATAGGGGCTATATATATATATATAGATATAGATATATATATATATATATAGGTNTATATATATATATAGATATAGATATATATATATATATATATAGGTGGATAGCGAGAGAGGCAGAAAGGTTTGTAATAATCGAGAGCAACTGGGAAGAAAAAAGAGGGCGAGAGAAAAAGAAAAGGGGCTAAGAGGGGGACCGCGTCAATTTTGGTTTCGTTTGTTTCGTCTTTTTTGGGGGGAGGAGAAGAGCTTGTCCCAGAGAGACCTCTATTTTTGTTAGGGGTGAGACGCAGGGGAAAGAAACAAACAAAACAAAAAGACGCTGAAGGGAGGTGACGGAGGATATTGATTCCATTTTTTTTTTCGGGTCAATTATCTTCTCCTTTANCAGGGGAAAGAAACAAACAAAACAAAAAGACGCTGAAGGGAGGTGACGGAGGATATTGATTCCATTTTTTTTCGGGTCAATTATCTTCTCCTTTCGCTTTATTCGCGTTTTTTTTTTTTGTTTTTTCCTCGGCACTTATTTCTCGTTCTTTCGCTGCGTGCGTTTTGGGGCTGATTTCATATTGGGCGAGTGTGCCTTCATTGCTCTACAGCGGCGTGCTATCGAGTAGAGCAGCAGATGGAACCAGCAGAGGTGGCAGCGGCAGCTGAAATGCACACCATGCAGACGCAAGGTGAGGAGCAGCGACAAGAAGCGCAGCGGAAGGAGGAAAAGGGGGAGAGGGACGAGAAACAGGAGCAGGCGAATGGGNAACTTTGCAATGGTGCAACGGACTCCGCTCCCACCACCCACGCTGACGCCAACAACACCAACAACGGTCTTGCACAACCTGAAACGGAGGCGGGTGTCCCCCACTCAACCGAGACGTCACGCGTCATACGGCTTCATGGCCTGCCCTATTCCATCAAGGAGGAAAACATTCATGCCTTCTTTTCTGAGTTTGAGCTCGCAGAGGAGGAGCCTATATTATTCTTCACGGAGGGCAAGCATCGCGGTACTGGGTTTATCCGCCTGCAGAACGCAGAGGATGTACCGGTAGTGATTGGAAAACTTCACCGCCAGCACATTGATCCCAACCGCTACGTGGAACTTACCCCCTCAACAGAAGAGGAGCGTCAGCGGACATTGGAGGAGCAAGAACAGAGCTGCAAAATTCATGTGCTGCGGCTGCGTGGCCTTCCCTTCGCCTCGACTGAAGAGGATGTAAAGGATTTTGTCGGCTCCATCCTCGGTGTGGTGCGCATCGATATCTGCCGTGATATGGAGGGCCGCAACACCGGAGATGCCTTTGTCGAGCTTGCCACGGAGGAGGACGTCGAGGAGGCCAAGCAGCTGCACAACAAGACGATGGGTTCGCGCTATATTGAGGTGCTCTCGTCCACGGTGTACGACCGCGAGGCGATTATGCGCGCGGCCAGTATGCGTGCGCGACGCGACAGACGTGGCGGGCGTGGCGTGGACAACGCCATGATGGGGGGCGGCCGCAACCGCGGCGGTGCGATGCCGATTCTGCCGCAGGGCTTCTTCGACCCGCTGCTTGCCGCCGCGTACATGGGCTACCTGCCGCCCGTCTCCTTCGGCGAGCAGCAGCAGCAGCAGCA
>NW_008826300.1:0-446 GCF_000691245.1 Trypanosoma grayi
CGCTTCGCCCCAGCGTGGGAGCGCGTGCTGCACGCGGCGCGGCGCGGGGCGGCCGTGCTGGCCAACTTGCACGAGCATCTGCTGCACGGCGACGCTGACGACGCGGCAAGCGGGCGGCAGATGCCAGGAGCAGGAGGAGGGAGCGGAGGCAATGTGTTCGCCTCGATCAATGCGCTGCCGCACAGCAAGGAGGAGCTGGCGGACCTTGTGTGCCGCATCGGCTCCTCGCTGTGGGTCTCTGTAGACATGGCGAAGAGCATCGTGCTTTCCAAGTTACAGGCGCAGTTTGTCAGCAAGACAATACGAGGTGAGTTCTTTGCCACGTCACTTTGGCTTCAGCGTCGTGGCGTGCAGGAGCTGCGGGTGCGTCGTGTTACGTTGGTCGATCTCGCGCTGACGGTCATTCAAGACGATGGGCGCGAGGCGGAAGTTGGCCGACCGGCTGG
>NW_008826300.1:685-9515 GCF_000691245.1 Trypanosoma grayi
CGATTTCTGTTTCTGACGCGTGCGGAGGAGGGAGTGTTGCACCGCATTTTTCAGAGTCATCGCAACGTGCTGCAGCTTGCGGGCTGCGGTGTTCAGCAGCTGCTGTTGGGCGCCGCTGGAGGCCAGCCATTTCTGCAGCGCGTGTGTGGTGCGGTGATGGAGTGGGACCTGTGGGACTGTTACGAAGCGCAGGACACGTCGAAACTTCGGCGGCCCGCGCGCATCGTCAGTGCTGACGCCCTGCTGCCCTTGCCGGAGGGCGTGCTGCCGTCGCGTGTAACACTGAAAGGCATGCGCGGGATGGTGCAGCACTACTGGAAGGCGCTTCTCACGGAGCAGCAGCGCACTTCCCTCTCGCGGCGGCCGGCTGTGACGCGCACGACGCTCTTCCCCGTTGACAAGGTGGCCGCGTTGTACGTGCTGCGGCACCACCCTGAGTACTGCACACGTGTGCGTGGCTGCGGCATTGCGGATGTCTGCGTGCAGCAGCAGCTGTGCCCCGCAGGCGGCAGGAGGCGGCCCTCCACAGCGGCCGATGAAGAGGTGGGGGGTGACGACGCGCAGGTGACGGAGCAGGCGTGCGAGTATATGCCCACACTTGCGATCATGCACAAATGTGGCTCCGTGACAGCCTTTGCGTACGAGGATTGCTACAATCCCGTCACGGGCACGCTGAACCGCCCGCAGGTGGTCGAGAGCGACGAGGGGGCGGTGGACACCGCGTGGTGCCCATCGCCGCCGTCGCGGAAGCGGTCGCTGTCTCCATGAAAGGGACACTAATGTCGTCACACAACTCGACAGTCGTGCAGCAATGGGTTTTGTTGGGCCCGTCTGCTTCTTTGTCTATGTGGGTGGGGGCGGCAGCAGCGACAACACGCAGAAGAGGTGGGTACGCAGAACGCGCAACACAAACGATAACTGGTAGGTGTACCGAAACATTTTAGTGTTGTCTTACTTGGGAGAAGACAGGCGTGCATGGTCGTTGCTCTCATTAACGCTACTACTACTACTACAATTCTACTACCATCATCACCACCACTACCGCTTCCAAGCGGCCAGGCGTCGGCATTCACAAACCCTCGTGTAGAACGTGTGATGCGGTGCTGTCTATTGGTTTTTCCTGGTTTGTGCATGCGTTCTGGGTTGCTTTATCATTCTTTTTCATTGTTCTTCTTTTTTTAATAATCATTGTTCGCAACAACAAATGTTGAGGGAGGAGTGAAGATAGGAGAGGCAAAAACACAACGTGGTGCCCATGCATAGGGCAGCGCCATTGCCCGTGCGGCGAGTGGGGCCTGGCGCATCCCATCTCGTCAGGTTCCTCATTGTGTCTCTCCCCTTCTTCCTCTTGTTGCTGCTGCTGCTACCTGTGGTAGACATCGGTAACCTCTTTACAGGGGCGGCGGATCCGCAGCTGAGTACACCTCCTCCCATTACACGTCTGAGAACACTTGACGCCATGGACGAGGAGAGCTGTGGGCGGGAGGCGATGGCGGCGCTTGGCGTAGTGCTCCGCGCCGTGCCGTGGCTGCAGCCACCCGACGGCTTTTTCGCAGTTGATGTGTTCTCTATGGGGGAACAACACGCCGATGTTGCCCTCAGCGGGAGGGCTGTGAGCAATCACACTATTCTGCACGCAGTGGTGCGGCGCAGCACGTCACGGCACCACGTTGTTCTGTTCGGTCCACTTCCCACCGACGCCGATGGTGAAGGGTTCGCTGTTCAACTATTGCTCACATGGGTGGGCCCGCGGTTTCTCGGGCAGCGCTGGTGGCTGCCCCCACGCAACAACAACCCGCCCTTCGCTGTGCGGCGGCAGACGTGCCTCGGCGTCGAGCTGAGCGGTAGGTGTGAGCAGTTCGGCGTGACAATCTATAATGGCACGTGGAAAGGCAGTGGAGCAGGCGCACGTGCAGGGCATGCGGCAGTGTCCTGCACTGGGCAGTGGGGAAACATTGAGCAAGGCCATTGGCGTCGACTGAGCCCTGCAGCTGAGCAAGACGTGGCGGTGCGGCGGCTTCTTCTTGACGATATTGGCCTTAATCAGTTTAACGACGGTTGGTGGTGGTGGCGGGCGCACGCGTGCAAGTCACACGTACGCGACAAAGCGGATGCGTTTGTATGTATGCGCCAAAGGCACGTGCGTACGATCACACTCGTTGGCGACTCCATGATGGTGGAGTGGTTCTACATGTTCGTGCAGCTGCTCTCCGGGGCAGAGAAGCAGGAGGACCTGCAGAAGCTAGTTCGTGCCAGGAAGTGGGGTCAAGGGCTGCGAGCAAGGACACTCGAATACACTGCCGCGTGGTCCGATGGTCGGGAGGACTCACGTGTCACGGTGCGGCTATACCGCTCCTACACGACAAAGCATGGGAGGAGCGTTATGCTGTCACCGTCCATGATCGTGAAGCAGCTCATGACATCCGTCTGGGACGAACACGACGAGGGGCAGTTACTGCTAATGAACTTGGCGCAGCTGCATTTTCAGCAGAGCATGTACACAGAGGAGAGCTGGGCCGCATTCCTATCGGAATTTGCCGAACTGTATTACTGCCATGTTGTGCTGCGCCATGATCAGTGTGATGCGGTGGCTAAGGAAGAAGGGAACATGACCACTACGGCAACGGCCTCACCGCGACCATCCGCTTTTTTCGTGGGTCCGTCGCTCATACAAATGGGTCGCACACAGGGTCTGGAGCCGATGCGGACACAGGCCTTTGCGCATACCGCGCGGACGCTACTGGAGCGTGTGGGGATAACGTTCTTGGGGTTTCCACACGCCGTGACCGCCGCACGGCGCGAGAGCGCCTTCGATGGGCAGCACTGGGCCTGCTACCACCAGCACGGTGGTGTGGCGCAGATGCTTGTGCAGACTTTTTTGGCAGGATTTTGTCCAGCGGTGTGACCTCTTGCGATTGGTGTCGCTGTGCACCCGCTAATGCTTGTGTCAGCCCGTCTTCGTCTGTTCGTCCTGTTGCTTGATTGCTTTTCTTCCTCTCTCCTTTCCTTTCTTTCCCCCCCCATTCGCCTCCTGCAACTCTGATAGCTTCTCTCCTCTTGTTTGTGGTTCTCTTGCGGTAGCGACAGGGGCGTTTGGTGGAAACGTGGAGGTGTGGCGCACGCCATCACAGAAGAGCAGAACATTACTTGTGTCAGCGGACGCGACCGCTCACACACCCCGAGATAAAGAGAGGGAGAGGAAAGAAGGCGTGATTGAAAGAGCGAAGGGTGGGGCGGGATAGTACGAAGCAAAGTTTCTGTTATTTTTTTTTGTTGTTTGGAAGGGGGAAGAGGCTGTGACGGTGGTAGTAGTGGTAGTGGGGAGGAGACGAGCACGTCTGTCCTCTTGCCAGCTGCGCAGCAGCATGAATCTCCGCCGCCCGCTCGCGATTGACATCCCCAGCGGCTGCTGGCTGCCCCGCCGCGTCCTCCTCGTGCGGCACGGCGAGTCGGAGGCCAACGTGGATCGCACGCTGTACGGCAAAATCCCCGACTGGAGGATCCCACTCACGGAGCGCGGCCACGCGCAGGCGTTGGACTGCGGCCGCCGTATCTGCAACATCATCAAGAAGGAGAAACTCTACATCTACTACTCACCTTACCTCCGCGCACGGCAGACACTGGAGGGGATTCGGAAAAATATAGACCTGTTCCAGATCAAGGGCGAGCGTGAGGACGAGCGGCTGCGTGAACAGGAGATGGGCAACTTCCAGCCGGAGGACATGATGGACGCTATGTGGAACGAGCGCAGTGATTTTGGCCGCTCGTACTACCGATTCCCCGGCGGCGAGAGCAGCGCGGATGTCGGCGACCGCGTGTCGACCTTCTTCGACTCGCTCTTCCGCGAGTGGCTGGAGCTCAGCTCAATGTCGGCGCGAAGCCCCGACGATGGCGGCGGTCCGCTCACGCTGCCGGACGAGGAGGACCACAACGTCGTGATCGTCTCGCACGGCTTGCTCATTCGTCTCTTCATTGGTCGTTGGTTCCGCGTGCCAATGGAGATTTTCGAGACAATGCGCAATCCGCCCAACTGCAGCATTGTGGTGCTGGAGCGCTGCGATTCGGGTCGGCTGGTGATGACGGACATCAGCAAGAAGCTCTTTGGCAGCGACCCACTACTGGAGATGATGAAATTCGACGGTAAGGACAACACACAGCTGTACCGCCACATGTTCTTCTCCGACACCCCCGGCCCAGTTCCTCCTCCACGCGAGTGGTGAAAGCGGATGTGTGGTGCGGTAAGAAAATAATGGAAAAAAAAACTCAAGGTGGTCGTCGGTTGGGCTCCGTGCGGTTGTTTTTGTTTTTTCGCCTTTCTTGCCCGTGTTTGCTCTGTTTTCTTTGTAGTCTGCAAAACGCGTATAGTGTGTGGAAATGCACCACTAGGGTTGCTGTTATGCGTTGAGGTGATGCCTTGCTGCTGCTGCTGCTGCTGCTGGATGCTGCAGTGCTGTATACGCAAATGCACACACGAAAGCAAATCATCGAGGTCTCCTTTTACTTTTCTTTTATGTCTTGTGGCCTTTGTTGTTTCATTCACGTACGTCTTTCTGGTTCACCTCCCCAAGTAGGTAGATAACGCCTTGTTCTGTGAGTGAGAGTGGGCGTGCGTGTGCGTTTGTGTATATTCCTTACTAATATATAGATTCATAGGAGCCCATGCTTCGATGGACGCTTCAGCGAGCGTGCGCAAAGGGCAAACATCCGAGCGTGGGCGCGTCGCTGGCTGACGCGGCGTCAGCAGCCGCATCGTCGTCATCGTCGTCGTCGTTCCCGACGCTGTCAACATCGTCCTCCTCCACGTCCTCCTTCGCGCCGCCCGCGTCGGTGGCGTTTGTCACGCACGCGGATGACGGCAACAAGATGTCCATCACAATTCGTAGTGGCGGTAATCGGCGGCCGCTGAAGGCAGCGACGCAGCTCCCAGAGCCGGTGAAACGCATCATGTTCGTGCGCGGCGGCAAAAGCCTCGCCAACGTGGACATCGGTACATACGTGACGACGCCTGACTGGCGCATTCCCATCGTGCCGGAGGGTGAAGAGGAGAGCTACCGCGCGGGCCGGCGCGTGGCGGAGATTGTCGGCAACGAGTCGGTCTACTTTTACTTCTCGCCGTACCTGCGCTCCCGGCAGAGCTTCAAGCACATGCTGCGCGGCTACGACGATTACAGGAGCGACACCAAGATGGAAGGCGAGCACATCATCGGCGTGCGCGAGGACGTGCGGCTGCGTGACGGCGATATTGGCCGCTACAAGACGAAGGAGGAGGTCCTCTTCCACCTAGAACAACGCGAGGTGTACGGAAAGTTTTTCTACCGCTTCCCCTACGGCGAGAGTGGCGCGGATGTCTGCGATCGCGTCACCAGCTTCCTCGATGCCTTTCAGCGGGAAAGGCTGTACTTCCCAATGGACACAAACGTCGTCATTGTGACGCACGGGCAGACGATACGCATGTTTATGAAACGCTGGTTCCACTTGACAGTAGAAACGTACCACATGATGGTGTCGCCGCCGCCTGGGTCGATTAGCACACTGACACGCATGCACCACCGCAGCCGTTTCCGCCTTGACGACAGTTGTGTTGAGGCAATGAAGCTTCCCCTCTCACTTAATGAATTCAACGGCTACAAGTACCGGAACAAACAACTCTTAGGGTCGATGAGTACCGGGGCGCCATTCATGTGAGCGCCACTGGGCTGGCCCCATTCATTCCTGTCCTCTCCGGTTCTGAGTTCGAGCGCATGTTCGTGTTTCAGTTTTTTTTTGACCACGCGTGGCTAGAGTTGCGTGTGGAGATGTTGGTTTTTTTTTTGTGTTTGGCATCGTCACACCTCCCCCCTCTCCTCTGTATGGTTAGCGAGCGGGAGAAAAAGCGAGCGAGGGAGAGGGAGGCAGGAGAAACGATTGAGCGAACAAGACGAAAAAAAAAAATGGCCTGCATGCATTCTTTGGCCTACGCTAATATACATACCGTGCCTTTGCCCTGCTTCTCCCATGCCAAAATTGCGTCGTCATGCTGCAGTGCGTGCACACCGCTTCCCTTCTCTCCTCTTCATTGCCTTTCTTTATTTCTCTCTCACGCCACCTGGCGATTTTAGAAGTGTGCAGAATGGCTCGCTGTGTCGTATGCGAGAAAGACTCGTCGCGCTACCGGTGCCGGATGTGCCGCAGTCCGTACTGCTCCGCCGCCTGCCACAAGGCACACCGCGACCCTGACGCACTGAATCACTGCTCCAAGCTGCGGCAGCCCGGCACTGACGAGGAGCCGCAGCTGCAGAAGGAGGATGAGGCAACGGTTGCTGTTGCACCTGGTGTGGTGGGTGAAGTGCGGAGCATGAAACGTGAGCGCGAATCGGACGGAAGCTTCATCTACGGTGAGCGGGATGAGGACGGGGAACTCGTGGTTCTCGGCGAGGCGCACCTAGCGGCGTTGGCGCAGAACGCCGGTATTCGCAAGAAGCTACGTAGCGAGGAGCTGCAGCGGCTGTTGCGCGTGATCGATTCGAGCCGCTCATGCATTGACGCATTAGAGGCGGCGATGGCGAACACGCCGGAGTTCAAAGCGTTCTGTGACGATGTGCTGGGCGCTGTGGCAGCCGCAGAGAGGGACCTCAAGCCGCGGGTGCTGTGAGCTGCGCAACGCCTGTGGACGACGCGTTGGCCGTTCCTTTGTTCTCGTCGTCTTATTTCTCCCTCCGCTCGCCACATCCCTTTTTTTTTTCTTCCCCCCCCCCCCNCCCCCCCCCCCCGTTTGGCGCGCATGCGTTTGGATATATGCCTGCGGTTGTGTCCCCACTCCATCTCTCGTGTACCAAAAGAAAAAAAAATGACATCTTCTTTTTCTGTTTGAGCTTTCGTTGAGGGTTGGCTGTTGAGGAACTGTGTATTTCTCAGCAGCAGCGCCGACAAGCAATACACACGCATACATACAACACACTCACATTTCCCTTACCCCCCTAAACAAGAAAGAAAAGTTTTTTTTTCTTCTTCTAGTGCGAGACTGGCCAGCATCTGCGGCAAAGTCTTGTGTAGAAGGGAGGTAATACCATCAGCCAGAACAACAACAGGGTGAGCCTGGGAAATCAACAGGGATCTACCCGGAGGTGGAAGAAAAAAACCACAGACTTATTTAGCTCTCTCTCTATATATAAACACACAGAGACACACACAGACATATATATATATATATATATATATATATACACCAGCATCTGGAGGAGGTGAGTGTCAAGACAAAGGATGTTGTTTAGGGAGTCGGCGAGCAGTACGAGCTCCTCCATGGACCCGGAGGATTTTTCTTCGAGCACTGACAGCGTTGCCAGCTCGGTATCCCACGCCACACGCGCCTTTGAGAATAGGATGAAGCTTCTCTTGGAGGGAACTCCCATCATCGACATGGACTTCCACCATGACGACGACGACGACAGGTTACCCAATGCGCTAGAGGCTGGCCACAACGCCCCCGTTGNGGACTTCCACCATGACGACGACGACGACAGGTTACCCAATGCGCTAGAGGCTGGCCACAACGCCCCCGTTGCGGCGAGGGACATGGCAGGCAACGTCGCCAGTGATGCGCCGGAGATGGGACAGGTGTCTTGCATCAACTGCGACGACGAGGAGGACTGGGGCTTGCTGATGCGTCGGCTAGACAATATGGTGCAGCTCGACACACAGTTCCACGAGTACCCGCCGCCCGAGTACTTCAAGGCGTATCCCCCGCAGCAGGCACTTGCAGACGAGCAGAGTGGGGATGGAGGAAGCACGTCGAGCCATCACCATGGAACAAAGATGTTCATTGGAGGCCTGCGATTCGAAGTTGTGCAGGTCGGTAGGCACATGATTAGCTGGATATTCGAGGTGGCATGCGGCGTGCGGCTGCCGCCCAACTCCATTCTAGTGCACCGAAAGGCCAAAGGAGGGAGGAGCAGCTCGCCAACCGGCTGCGCGTCGGTATTCGTGGGTAGCGAACAGGACGTGGAGCGTTTGCTGGCGCTGAACCAACGCATCTTCTGTGGAGAGAAGGGCGTCCATGTGGCGCCTACCGCTGCACGAATGACGGAGCTTATCGCCTCCAAAGCCATTCTTGACGTCACAGACGGACGCGCACGCGGGCCGACTCACCCCGTCATCATTGAGCGGGCCTACGGCTCGGCGGGTCATCACGGCACGCGTAGCAGCAGGGGTGCCACACCACACCAGGAGCACATGCCGTCTGGGATGCCACCACCACCGTACGATGCAAACTCGTTAAGCCAGCCACTGGGGGCATCACCCGCGCAGGTGTGTAGCAGTGCATCGTCGGTGCGGAGCAGTATGTCCATCTCCATAGGCATGAACAGTGCAACGACGAGTGGCGCCGTTGCGCCGAGCCGACCACCGCTGCTCTCGCCAGCCGTTGATCCTGTGTATCATCAGTTTCCGGGCGACGCGGCAGCGAGCCAAATGCTCCAGCACGCTGCTTTAGAGTTGCAGTGTCCTGCCCACCTCTTCGTTGGGGGCTTTGCCTCCGAGGCCACACGGGAGTTCGTAGCGTGGGTCTTCTCACTCATGAGCGTCTCCGTGCATCCCAGCAACGTCGCACTCTACACAGACGCCCAGGCGAAGGAAAAGGGCGTCTGCGTCACTGTGCGAGTTGAGGGGTCAGAGGTAAGCAAGGCAACGGCCTGGACGAAGCGCGTCCTGTGTGATGCGCGTGGGGTATACTTCGTTGGCTCACAGCGCGGCGTCCTCTCGCTGCTGGCAAATCGCGACAAGGCGGCGGGGCCGGCGCGGCCGCTTGTTATCAAACGCAAGGACGCCGCGCGTAGCGCCAACAAGGCGGCTGCCG
>NW_008826301.1:0-3401 GCF_000691245.1 Trypanosoma grayi
GGGGGGGGGGTTGTTGACGTTTGCAAAAGCAACTTTTGCGTTGTCCTCGCTTTTGCATGGACAATCACTCGCTGCAGCAGCCTACCTTGCCCCGTGTATGTGTGTGTATTTATTTATTTATTTTTCTTCTTTTACACCCACACCTGGTGCCATGGTTGTTTGCGTGTGTGTGTGTGTGTGCGTATGCTTCTCTACCTTGTGTTGTGTGAATTCCCCCCTGGTGCTCGGACTCTGTTGCTGTTGCTTGGGAAGAAGGTCGAAGGAGTGAAGGCCTTTGTTGCAATCTGACGGCCCCCGCAAAGACAAAAAAAAAAGGAGGGAGGCCGCGGCGAAGTGTTTATTTCTACCAGTTAGGGGGTGGGCGACTGCGTGAGTGAAAGTGAGTGGATGCTGAATCTCTTTGCGAAGCGTGTTGAGCAGCACCCGAGCTGTCGTGTGTCTCTGCGCCATAATTGGCCCGGACCGCACCACCACCATCAACATGGCGGCAGCAGCCTGGGTAACGACAGCAGCGACGCAGGGAACAGTGAGCCACGGCAGGTGGAGGTAGAACAACCGCGAGGTCGGCAGGGCAGTAGCACCGCTGCTGCTGATGCTGTTTGCCCAACCGCCCTCAGGGAGGCCCAGTTATGCACTGATGGTTGCCACAAAACGGTAAGTACGCCAATGTTCGTTCCGGCATTTACTAGCCTTGCAAATTGTGACAGCAGTCCGAACAACAACGTCAGCCTCGTAGAAGCGGTGCCGACGCAGGACTTATCGTCAATGGACATAGCGAATGCTTTAAAGGGGGACGGCACGTGTCACCACCGACACGGGACCCCGAACCTCATCATCCATGTCGGCACGCATAAGAGGTGTACAGGGCCGGACTGGCGTCGGTGCAGCAAGGGTGGTGCGGTTGCATCTGCCTTGCAGCGTCATGAATTG
The DNA here is from genome assembly GCF_000691245.1 of Trypanosoma grayi. NCBI lineage: Eukaryota > Euglenozoa > Kinetoplastea > Trypanosomatida > Trypanosomatidae > Trypanosoma > Trypanosoma grayi. The sequence goes on from NW_008826301.1 coordinate 931, forward strand.
CAGCAGAAGCAGCAAATGGTGTGCACAGCGTCAGGTGAAGAGTGCAGTAAAATCAAAAACAACATCAATACGAACGGCTGCAACAGCAAAGGGCTTCAGGTAGAGCTGGAGGGAGTGAGCACCGTGCCGCACATGGGAGGCAGGCACACACCGTTGAAGGTGGTATTCTCGCCAGATTCGACGGCCCAAAGCAGTTCACTTGAGGCTCTAACGAGCACGGGAACGTGGCCGAACCAAACAATAGGTGATCTCTCCGTGTCCACTGATGCAACTCGCAAGAAAATCGAGGAGAGCTCGCCGAGGGTCACCAGCGCAAAAAGCAGTAGGACCCGGAGTGCAGGCAAGTCACTCCTCTTCAAGGCGGTCATTGAGCGGCGACACAACTCCAAGTTAGATGGCGCCAGCAGAGGCGTCAGGGAGGACACGACGGGGACTGTGACGAACCCCGCACACGCGTCCACTGTCACTGCTGCTACTGTAGCGGTTGCCGACAGCAGGGCGAATGCCCTTGCCCACGCGTTGGCCCCACAGTGCAATGAGGCGGCGGCGACTCTCATGCCAAAGGTAGAAGCTCGGCCACCAGTGTCGTTGCGCGTGAACGCGTACTGCGGCAATCCGCAAAGTCGCCCGTCCCAGTCATTAGAGGTATTTTGCCAGTATGAGCGCCGCCGACACTGCGCCAGGTGTGTGCCTTCACTTGGGCAATGCGATGCGCTGAGTGCGGACGCAAAACCAGTGGTCACCGGTGGGTTGCCGTCGTCCCCGAACGACCGCCACCACCACTGCTTCGGCAATGGCATGCGCCAGAAAGGGTTGGATGACAGTTATCATAATGATCAGGAGGCTTTTGATGCACTTAGCATTTCCACCACCTCATCGTGCGTGTTTGGTGTTGGTATCGCTGGGTTTATGTGGGAAGGCTCTCAAGCGGACGACGCAGAGAAGACTGGCAAGGCAACAGCTATGTACGCCGTGGAGGCAACCATTTATGCAGTCAAGGAGAAGGCCAAGCGGCGCAACGCCGTGCTGTTGTCGGAGCACGTGGCGCACGTCCGGTCGGTGCCACACATCGACAACGCCGAAGTGGGCAAAGCGTGGTGCGACGGCACGCCAGACGCGCTGGCGGTGCGGCGGACGGACCGTTATGTTCCTGCAGCGGGGGCGGCACCTGGCCCTCTTCCTGCCGGTCCCACACAGGCGGTGGTCCGAAGGCCTCCCGCGCCGCACTGGGATACGCAGCGCGAGATGAACGAGGCTGTGACGAAGTGCGCGGGCATTCGTTGTTGGCTCGCAGAGGTCAAAGCGGCACAAAACGGAGGGATGGATTTGAGAATCAATACACCAGTGTGAAACAAAAACCACCAAAAAAAAAAAACCGAGAAAACAAGAAGAGAGTAAAAAATAAAGATGTGACAAGAAGTTCTTTGTTGTCGTCGTCGTTGCGGTTTCGTGTGTATGAATTCAGGGGACGTGGAGACAGGAGTCTGCCGCTGCCATTGGCATTGGTGCATCTGCCACACACACACTGGTGTGTGCGATGTGACCACGCGGCAGCGGCGGTGCTGTGCGGCGGAGGGGGCGGGAGATCGCTGTGCGTGACTGTCTGTGCCTTGCTCCACCCTGTGGGCAGCTCGGTGTCAGGGCACGCTGTATATATATATATATATATATATATATATCCTCCCCCACTGCTTAACAGCAAAAAACAAAACAATTTTTTTTTTGATTTGATTCCTCCCTCTCCCCCTCTCTCTCTCTCTCTTTTTTGCTCCTCAATACCTCCTCATCATTCTCCTCATTTGTTAGTTTTTGTTTTGTTTGTTTGTTTGTTTGTTTTCGGGGGATGTTCTTTTTTACTGCTTCCTTGGCTGGTTACCTCTTTTCTTTTTTGATGTTGCTTTTTTTTTTTTGTTTTGTGTGTTTGTTTGTTTGTGTGTGTTTTTTTTTTTTGTTTTTCCCGCGGATATGAACGGTTCAGCGATGGAATCCCATTGTGGATGGCTGGTTGGGCGATGTCACGGCCACACAGGCTGCTGCTGTGCGTCGCGTCTCGTGTGGCGCCTCGTGTCTGTCTCTCTGTGTGTGTGGTGTGTGAATGCAGTGCGGCGTATACACACACACGACTGGGCAAATAAACACCAACAAAAACAAAGAAACAGCGAGTAAACGAGAAGGAAAAGAATGAGCAAAAATGTATGTTCGTTTTTCGTTTTCGTGTTTTAGTTTCCCTTGCCATGATTCTATTTTTGTTTGTTTGTGTGTCTTTCGAAGACTCTTCCCCTGCGTTGACGATATCGCCGCCGCTTGTGATGCTGGTCGTGTTGTTGGGCGCATGTTTGGCGTGGGTGTTTCCCTCCTGCTGCTCTCTTCTCCCCCTCCCGCTGCTCTCCTGCTCTCTTCTCCCCCTCCCCTCCCCTCCCCTCCCCGTCTCCATCCCACGGCATTCAACGGGCCACCGCGAAGGGGCGGGG
>NW_008826301.1:3411-5582 GCF_000691245.1 Trypanosoma grayi
CGCGAAGGGGCGGGGATGGCAAGCCGTGGGAGCGAAGAAGGAAGGAGGGAGAAGTGAGAATGGAGGGAAGGGGCGACGACACACCGCGGACGGGGATGGGGGAGGTGCATATATGAAAAGCGAGAGCAACAGACAGGGGGCGCATCACGCATGAGCGAAGTGAAGCAAGATAAGGATGTATTGGGTAACCGAAGAGCATAAACAGATAATACATATATATATATATATATATATATGCAAGAGAAAGAAAGAAAAACGGGGGGAAAAAAGGGGGGCAGCATCGGCAGCCACCAACGGGAAAGGGCAGGTGTCTCTCTACACGGGCGAGACCCACACGCCGACACATGCTTGCTTTGGTAAAAGAAGAAACAAAAAAAAACAAGGGCTGGGGAACAATCAAAGCCAAGGAGGAAGGAATGAGAAGACAATAATATGTGTATAATGGGTCCATGGGTCTGCGTTCGCCTGTATGTTTGTGCGCAGGTGTATTTCCGTACGTGTGCGTCTGGGGGCTGCGGGACCCACCGCGTGCCTGCAGCACGGTGCGCCTGCCCATGCATACGCGCACATGCGTCGGTGTCACCTACAATGAGCCGGCATACACGCACGCAGACGTACCGCATGCGTGGTCCCAACAGCGAGGGCCGCAGCGCATACCCGCACTGAAAGAGAAAATGAAGAAGAAGAATAGACAACAAATAAAGAACACAAAAGACGAGGAGGGAAGGATTTTGCTTTGTTAAAGCGCAGCAAATATAAGCCATCTGAGCGCCAAACACGTAGGGAGGAAGCGGGGCATCACAGTGTGCATTTGTCTTCCCTTTTCTTTTTTTTTTTGCTTTTGCTCGTGTTTCATTGTATCTCTTTTCCTCCACGGCCCTAACAAAGAGAAATTTCTACGTTTTGTTTGCTTCCTACTTAAGTTCCAGCTTTCTCTGGACTCCCCGCAAATTTGGTTTCCCCTCCTAATCACCCCTTTTGTATGTATGTTTTTGTGCGTGTTTGTGTCTCTGTTTGCAATAGGCGTCGGCTTTCATGCTCTCCGCCGCTTAATGTAGCCCCCGTTTGCTCTTTTGTCCTCTCCGTTGCTGTTGTTGTTGTTGTTGTTGCTTGCTGCGTCGCTGCTGGGCTGTCGCTGGGCTCCCTCTCTGGGTGTGTCTAAAGGGGGGGGGCCTGCAGCACATACACACACATGCAATCAATTGGCTGGCNACGGAAGAGCTGGTGGATTCTGCTCCTTCGCTGGTTTGGTTGATGTGTGTGTGTGTCTGCTCGACCATTCGGTGTTGCTTGGGCGCCGGCTGCCGGCACCGCACGCATGGGCAGTAGAAAAACAGCAGCAACGCGGGGGTGGGGGCTGTGCGGGTGAAGGAGGGAGCGGGAGGCCTCCGCAATGCAGGGAGGGGGGTGAAACGAGGGGGAAGCATGTACGTGATGACACATTTCCTGTCTTTTTTTTCTTTTTTGGTTTTCGTTCATTTTCGTTTATTTTCCCTTTTCGTTGTTGCTGTTGGTTTTCCGTGTGTTTGTTTGTTTTGCGGGGGGAGGGGGTATGTGCGTTGCTTTGTGGTTGCTCGTGTTCCTCTTGCTTTCGCAGCAGGTGGCAGGCGGGCACGCAAGCGCAAGTTGTTTGGTGGCGGTGGTGGGTGTGTGTGTGTGTGTGTTATTTGTTTGTTCTTTTCCCTTTGTTTCGTGGTTTCGTTGCCGTCTCACTCACGCTGGCTCTGTTTGGGCTTCCCTCCGCTGGCCACGGGCGCAGGGGGAGGGGGGTGGGGCCAACAAACAGACCAGGCGGCGAGGGAAGAAAAACTGAAACGAACGAACGTTAATTATTCACTTGCCGCCCTGTGCAGTTTTGTTTGATGCTTCTGTTTCGGTTCCCCGCCAGTGATGCAATCCAATTCGATAGGTTTGTCAATCTATCACTATACATATGTCTGTGTGCGCCTGCCGCTGCTGCTCGGCTGTGTCATTTCCCCACGAGTGAAGCGCAGCGGGGCAGCGAGACGCCAGGCCACATATTGAAAGCCACACGCTCCCACAGCAACGGACACACACACACACACGCGCGCGCAGATAGAGACTGACTGGCACGCGGACAAGAGAAACAATGGAGAGCGCATGTCACAAAACAAGGAAGAAGTAAGACCGTTTGTTTTTTTTTTTGTTTC
>NW_008826301.1:5767-7376 GCF_000691245.1 Trypanosoma grayi
TATATATATATATATATAGATATAGATATATATGTGTGTGTGCGTCTCTGTCTGCAATCTGCGTGTGTGTGTGTGGAATATATATGTATCCACAGGGTCCTCCCAATGTCGTACACTGCGGGAAGACGAATCTGTATGCGGCAAGTGCGATCGCTCTATATATATATATATATATAACTTCTTTTTGAGTTATTTACTTATGTGTGTGTGTGTGTGTGCCCGTATGTTTATCGACTTATATTTCTTTCTCATTGTTTACTGCCCGCACCCACATGCGTAGAAAGAGAACTAGAGAGAGAGAGACTGGCTCACGCGGTGCCAAACAACACGATACACGAACGAAGGACGAAAACAGCATAATCGAAGAAGAAAAAATGCGAGGCCACCAGCACCTCGGCGATCCATCCCTCACGCAGAACCAAGGCAACACGCTCGGTGACCGCCCATGTGTGCGGCAGAGCCGTCTGTACCGTGAGCACGTTGGCGGGAACGCCATGAAGGAACTCATGGGGCAGGATGGGTTGAAGTGGGACACAACACAGACACAAGGCGTCTATGCTGGTGGAAAGGCGTTCGACCACAACAATGCCCAGAAGAACTGCGGAGCCAACGGCAGTGGGGAGAAGGAACAGCAGGAGCCGCAGCCGCAACAACAGCAACAACAGCAGGAGCAGCGCCAGGATGAGGAAGTGGTGATTGCTATAGATGCGGCGGAGGAAAGTCCGTTGCGCGTGCAGCAGCCATCCGCCGCTCAGGAGCAGCAGAATCAGCAGACCGCCCCTCAAGCACAACAGCAGCAGGCACCGGGCGCTCAGCCTGTTGCTAGCCGTGCCTTCCGCCCAGGTGCCGGGTACGCCAACCGCCAGTCGTATAATATATTTACTGGCGAATAAGCAGAAGGCAATGCTGAGGTGAGCGATAACGTGGCGTGAAGCAATGCGCAGAATAAAAATAAAACAGAATTTAGACGACAAAAAATGCCCTTTTTGCCAACGACAATATCATCTCGCGTGGATTGAGAGGGGTACTCCATTTTAATGCTGCTCGTCCTTCGTCTTTCCCTCTCGCCCCCCCCCCCCCCNGGCGGACTTCCTCCAGTTATTCTCCTAGTCCTGGCGATGCTCTGTTTCGCCGTGAGTGTCGATGTGCCTCCGTCTGTGTCTGCTGCTGCTGCTGCTGCTGCTGTTTGTCACACAGACAGCAGCGAAAAGCCGTGAGGCCATATCCCCCACGCGTGCCTCTCTCCAGATGTACGGCAGCCCCGCGGGCACACGCATGCACATTCATTTACACTCTCACACGGTCCAGGTGAAAACGAGGGAACCAACAGCATGAGCAGGGGAGAGGGGAGAGGAAAAGGAAATACGCAGCGTAATACCTCCAATCCTCGTTTTGTTTTTTGTTTTCGTTATGTTCGTTCCGTAGCGAGAAAGGTAGAAATCAAGCGAAGAGCCGCACGATATCATTTCTCCTTTTTTTCGCTTTGTTTGTACAGCGCATATGCCTTTTTTTTTCGCGCGCGACTACGCGCAGGAGTGTGGAAAGGGGGGAAAGCAAAAGTGAGAGAGAGAGAGAGAGAGAGCTAGAGGGAGGGGGAGAGAGAGAGAGA
>NW_008826301.1:7498-8120 GCF_000691245.1 Trypanosoma grayi
TTTTTTTTTGTTGTTGTTTTTGTCTTTGTTTTGTTTGTTTTGTTTTGTTTCCTTACTCATACAGAAACGCTCGAGATAAGGAATGAAAGAACAGAAATAAATAACGGACCACAAACACACGCGCCCGACATCATCTTCACCCCCCGCCCCCTCTCGGCATTTCTCGCGCCGTCAGCGCGGCGCTGACGGGTGGGGGTGTGGGTTGTTCTTGTGACCGCTGGCTGTGTCCGGCACGTCTGTGTGTGTCTCACTCCTCAAGTCCACTTGCTCCCTTCTCCACCCCCCTACAGCCATGCAAGAGAAAATAAATTACTATGCTAAGGCGTTGCGGTTCACCATGGGCAGCATCAGCGTGGCGGCTGGCGGCGAGGAGAAACGCGCGTGAGCCTCTCGTCGGTGCGGGTGCTGCATGCGCGCCAGCAGCAGAGAAGACGGGGGGAAGGGTGCGGTGCGTTGCTGCTCTGACTTCCATTCAAAGGACGTTCCTGTATGTGTGACTGTGGGCGAATGTGTCTGGCTGTGTGGATGTGGGTCTGTGAGTCTTCGTCTGTGACTGCATTCATGTGATGTCGTCTCACTGCGTGTGCGTGTAACTGTTGGTGTTTCTCTCTCTCTCTCTCTC
>NW_008826301.1:8260-8969 GCF_000691245.1 Trypanosoma grayi
GGAGAAGGGGGCGGTGGTGGTGGTGGCGGGCGACGGCGTCGTGTACTGCGATGCGTTCATGCGCGCCGCCTTCGCCGAGGCGCGAGCGGCTCTCGCCGAGGGAGAGGTGCCGGTTGGTTGCGTGCTCGTGCCGGTGGATGCCTCATGCGCTGCGAACGCCCAGCTCGCTGCCGACGACGACGACGACGAGAATAAAAGCAAAGGCAGCAGCAACAGTAATAATAGTAAGAAGAATGATGCAGTGGAACGTTTAATCGCAGCGCGTGGGCGCAACGCCACCAACAGGGAGCACCACGCTCTCGCCCACGCGGAGTTCGTTGCAGTGGAGGCGTTGCTGCGTGAGCTGGCGGCCAACGGGCAGCAGCGGCCCGCGAGTCTCGCTGGCTACGTGCTGTACGTCGTGGTGGAGCCGTGCATCATGTGCGCAGCGATGCTCCTGTACAACCGTGTGCAGAAGGTGTTTTTTGGCTGCGGCAACCCGCGCTTTGGCGGCAACGGTACAGTACTTGCGGTACACACGGCGGCCGGCTGCAGCGCGCCTGGCTACGAGAGCAGCGGGGGCCACCGCGCCGACGAGGCCGTGGCGTTGCTGCAGGAGTTCTACCGCCATGAGAACACCAACGCGCCAGGGCATAAACGCCGGCGTAAGTGCGAGTGTCTGAATAACTGATTGGTTGTATTTGGTGTGTGTGTGTGTGTGTGTGTGTGT
>NW_008826301.1:9087-9506 GCF_000691245.1 Trypanosoma grayi
GGGGGGGGGGTGCATTCGCCACGTGTTGGTCCCAAATGCTGCCTCTCTGTTCTCCCACATCTCTGCAGGAGCTCAACAAGTGAATCAGCAACAGTGAAAACCGAAAGGAGAAGGTAGGGCATCATCTATCCCCGCCGCAGTTTTGTGTAGTGGGCGATACGTAATGGGTGTGGATGCACTGTTGACCGGGATTGGGAAGGCCATTGTGCTTGTCTTGCTCCTCGGCTTCTTCTTCACCACCGTGCGGTTCACCTGCTGCATGGCCTTCCTCGCCACCAGCCCGGAGGTTCCCGGGACGTCGCCATTCTCTGAGGCGTACTGGAGCCAGGTGCGCGTGTGCCTGAATCGCTACTAACGACAGCAGCAGGAGTGGTGTGGCATATGCTCACATGCACACCAATGGTAAAAAAAAAAAAAAA
>NW_008826302.1:0-9496 GCF_000691245.1 Trypanosoma grayi
GAGGTCGTGGCGCTGCAGAATGCCCTGGGGGCGCTGCGGTGGCTGCGCGAACGCGACGCTGCAGCGTTGGCAGCGGTGAGCCGCGAGGTAGATTCCGTGAAGCAGGTGTTACGTGAGAAGGCCGTGACGGAGGCCGCCTCAGAGGCACCACCGACTCTCAGCAGCAGCGGCGTGGCGTACGAGAGCCGCCGCAAGCTAGCGGAGCGTTATGTTGCGGAGGTGGAGCGGCAGCGACTCGTCCACGGCGAAGACCTCGCGGCGCAGCGTGCGCGGCGGCTGAAGCTGCTAGTGGAGGACGAGCAGCTGCAGAAGGAGGTCCACGCGCTGCACGAGACGGAGAACACCGTTGTGACACGTTTCGACGAGGCGAGCGCGGCACTCGCTGCCGAACGCGAGACGCTCGCGCAGGAACAGGCGGCGTGGCAGCAACTGCAGCAACCCGCCGCTGACGTTGAGGCAAACAACGAGGACGACACAAGCGCACTGAGCGGACTGCGCGCCTCCCTTACGGAGGTTGGTGACGAACTCACACGAGCGCAGGCCTCTGTGAGCAACGCGGAGAGCGCCCACGTCGTGCGGTTTCGTCAGGCACGTCAGCGGCTGAAGGATTGGCAGGACATGGTGGAGGCCATGCGACGCGCATGCGACCAACTGTATGCACGAACCCGCATTATCGGCGGTGTTGTGGAAGCCACTGCCGTGCGGCTGGAGGCAGAGAGCGGGCTCGGCTACATGAAGCAGCTGCGCAGGCTCAACCGCCTTCTCCTCGAGCGGTCCGCTAAGATGCTGGGTGTGCGGCAGGAAGCCGATGTAGATGCAGTCAGTCATGGGAGTGAGAGCGGGCGCATGCAGCTCGCCAACTACGCAGAGCTAGCGTCCCTGGCGGCGGAGGAGGAAGCTGCTAGCTCCATGAGCACACCTCCGGGGCGCCACCCCTCTCTATCATCCACGGCCACAACGACGATGGCATCGTCCACCCTCGATTCCCCCCGCGGCGCCGGTGGTAGTAGCGGCAGCGGCAGCCAAAACCCCCAACAGCGAACGACCGGCGTGCACCGGCGAAAGCGGCGGTGCCAAGCATACAGTCTATTGACGCACCTGCGGCGATGGGAATCCGCACTGGCTGGCGAGACCACGGCCATTCTTACTGCCTGTGCGAAGGGAATCGGGTCTGCCGATGTAACGCCCTCACTGTCTCCGGTTAGATGTATTCAAGATATTCGAGATTTGCTGTTGGTAGCATAAATGCGTGGATGCAGAGTTGCTTCCCCCGAGACGGGTAGGAGAGCTCAGCAGCCACTGTATGCTTACGGATTTTATTACATGAATCGATGGCTGCCTCTACACGGCGTGTCAACGCCACACCTTGTGGACCTCAAAGGCGCCTTTTGCTTCTGCCTCTTTGTTCTATGCGAAAGGTGGCACTGGTAGCTCTCGCATATACACACTTATCCGCTCTCGAGATGAAGGTCAGCACACAGTCCCTACTATTCGCTGTATATTTTTCCGTTTCGGTTGGCATCCTTTGTCTGTTGTTCTCGCCAACCGGCTGGAGCGAAGGGAGGGACTCGCCCTCAATTGAGAGCCATCGTGGTGTCGTGACTGACGTGCTTGACGGGAATGACTCGTGTCACCATCGCTACGCGGCGCAACCGGGTGTACCATTTCCCTGCACGCCACGCGTGACGCGGCACAATCACCTCCGTGACTTCTTCCGCTGGACGGATGCGGAGGAGCTTCGGAAAGCGAAGCTGCTTGCCCCAGTGCGCGACTTCTGCACGGGGCGGGGTGTGGATCCGTTTCCCACCGTCGCGCAGCGGAAGGACAGCGTGCGCGGCACCGAGAGCCTTGCGTTTCTGGGCTGTGGGTCCGTGTTGCCGGGCGGCGGCGGCAGGGGCAAGAATGCCTTGCCTGCGTGGGACTACGCGAACGGGCTCATCGTGCCAGAGAAATTGTTCGCGGCCAAGGGTGGGAACGTTCTCATGTCGACGCAGCTGCTGACCGCTGAGGAGGAGCGGGCTGCTGGCGTTGGGTGGAGTGGGCAGTGGCACCGCTGCTGGATCATCCCCATGACGCGGGCAGTGGCGCCTGGCGGTGGTCGCGTGTATGAGCCGACATGTCAGGCGGGGGACCTGGTAGACGTGGGCATGGAGTCCGCCACCGCTAAAGTGGCCGTGGAGCGGGTGATCGATACGGACGATGGGGTCTTGGAGGTGCAGTTCTACATCCGCAAGCGGGGGGCGTACTCGTTCTGCGCGGATCTGCTCGTGCGTCACCAAGACATGCTGGATTCCCTTGCGGCAAGCGGCGCGGCAGGTGAAAGTAGCGTGCGGCTGCTTGGGAGGATCTCGCCCTCTGCGCTGGTGGAGCATCACGGCACGCTGGGGCATGGGGCGGCGGGGCCTGAGATAGCGCCGCCGCTCAACAGGACACCAGCGTACCCCAAGAACACGGTGTGTGTGGTCCGCGGTGACCTCTCAAAGGCCGGCGATGCGTCGGGGAAGGCGTTCGTGCGGTTCGACCACGGTGTCGACGTGGTGCCTCTGCCGGTGCGGTGCGACGCCGTTGACGACTTTGACCGGTTCCGCTTTGGTGGCTGGTACCGTGTGGGGCATGGATGCGACGGCGTCCACTGCGTGGCTCTTGGGGTGGCGCCCGGGGCACCGCACCCGCTGTTAAAGGAGACGGAGGGATGGGTGTGGGCGTCGGACGTCTGTCAGATGCGCCTTTTCACCGACAAGGAGCTTCTTCTCTCGCTGCTGCAGGGCGAGTGGCTCCTCGCATGGGGTCCGTCGACGACGCAAGAGCCGCTGGCAGACATGCTGGAGGAGCGCCTCCACACGACCATCTTTTCGGAGTTTATGAGGGATATATGGAAGGTGCCAAAGGAAAAGTTACCAAAGATCTCCAAATACCGCATGTGGGACCGGTGCGTGTCGCCTGATTCACCGTGGAGCAAGAGACTCTTTAGAAAAGCGAGAGAGACACCGCCATCCACGCGCGTGACACTGCTGTGGGGTGGATGCATGAAATTGACATCGCACAAATGCTTAGGCAAGTGCGGGTTGTTTCTGTTTCAGGAGAGGCTGAATCACACCATTGGTGCTGCAGCGTATCTCCGGCAGAGGGCACCGCCGCCATGTGGTAGCAAGGCCTTCCCGACGGCGCTGCTGCTTGATCATGTGGTGTGGCGTTGTCATGCGTCCCAGACTGATCCCGCGTTCCTTCTCGCCATGAGGAACCTCCTGCTGAGCCAGCTAACCAACTTGTACGAGGAGGTAGTGAATGCGTCATCCGCACACGACCCGGCCGTTGCCCAGTGGCCGCTAACAATATGGCACACTGCCCCTGCTGGAAATAATGCAGACAAAGGCCGAAGAGATGGCAATTACGATCGGGCACGGGTGATGCACCTGCAGTGGGCGATGGAAGACGACCTTGCGGCGGTGTACAGGCTTCCGGAAGGCAACAAGCGCGTCGTGCAGGGTGCTGTTGTGGTGCAGGGCGGGGCGCGTGTGACATACATCGCGGACAACAACCAATACCCGCCGCTGACGGCGAAGCGAGTGCGCCAACGCCGTGCTGGGTACAACGTGACGCGCGGCTTGGCGGTGGTGCCCCCAGTCGTGGTGGTATCCCGCCACCAAATCACTCTTCCACTGCACTTTGGGAATGAGTTCTGCCGTAATGGTATGCACTACGGTTCCACGCCCGGTCAGTGTTTGACTGCAACAAAAGAGAAGAATGCCGAATACCACGATTGCGTGCGTAAGACATGGGCCGATAAGGCTCTGCAGGTCGTGTGGTGGAATGCTGTGTCGAGGGATAAGCAACGGCGGTTGTTAATAAAACAAGATATATCCATGTGAGTCCAATACGAATCGACTTCATACTTATACAACTGAGTTTCATTGGGCATTTTAAACATCTTGCACTCTGGAGAGAATTTCTCTTGTTCGATTGATTTTGCTGTTGGATCGACGATCTGCAACTGCCATTAGACTTGTAATTCAATTTTGTGGTGGAATGGTGGTGCGCTATTCCTTTGTTTCTCCCCATTCATATCATGATGAAGGCGGTGTGGCTTGTAGTCTTCAATTAATGGCACGTGCTCGTTTTGTGCGCACCAGCCTTGTTGCCACGCACCTCTCTGTGGGGGCACTTGGTCCACGCCCCGGTGCCCCTGCCGGTACGGACGGTGGTTGCTTCGCGCAGGCGCTGCTGTTACCATGCCGGTGGAAGGGGGACTACGGCTTCAATGTGTTCCACAACTCCAATCCGCAGCACGGCGGCTCGTACGCCCGTCACGAGCGGCGGATGCGGGACGAAGAGGTGGAGGACTTTCTGAGGAGTGTGAAGGGCTGGGTGGCGGTGGATGACTGTGTTGCAGGCAGTCGTACTGCGGTTCGCTGCGCCACATCATCGAAGGTCGGTGGCTGCAATAGTGGCGATATGCCCCGTGGCGGGGATGCAGAGGAAGGCCCGGCGCCGCTGACCATTTTCACTGGGGAGGAGGCCATAAAGCGCGAGTTTGTGTTTCAGACTTTTCGTGACGCTTACCTTTTCATGGGTCGGTTTTGGGCCTTCTGCTACGGCAGTGACAAGTACCCGCACGTGACGTGGGAGGGGACGCGGGTGACAGTGTACCTTTACTCCCCATCATTCCGTGGCCTCAGCAAGCGTGAGGCCCGCCTTGCCGCCTTTTTGAACGACCAGTACAACATGTTCAAGAAGAGCAAACGACAGCAGCAGCAGATCGTGAACGGGGTNGTGAAACAGGCACGAGTGGAGGAGATGGTGGGGGACCGTGTGGCGGGGGTGTTGCAGCGCCGCGAGGCGGAGCGGCGGCGGCCTCTCGCCGAGAAGGCTGGGAGTCCAACCGCAACATGGGCGGACCTGATTCCGGATAGCTCTGCCGGGGGCAATCTGCCGTGATCGCTGCATATGTGTGTGCATACGCATTTTGTTTCTCTGCACAGTTCTTGTTGGGTGCCAGAGCGCTTTGCCCTGTGCGCCTTACTGCCGTTTGTGGTTGTTGTTTTGGACAGTGGTGTGGTGGTTTACTCCTCTCCCCGCCCTCTGGCTGCGGCATTAGCGCCTTACCACGAGATTAGCATACAGAAACTATGGTGAGTGTTCGCCGTTTCTTTACTGCGGGCGCATTCGGCCGCGTGATGCAGGTGCTGGGCGTGTTGGGTGCCTTTGGCAGCGGGAGCTACGCGCTGTACCTTCTCATGTGGTTCCGCCCGGATGGAATTGACACGCTGCGCACATTTGTCGCATATGCATACCTCACCCTCTTCGCGGTGGTCATACCGTCGGCGGAGCTGGGGATGATGCAGCACCGGCACCTTGTGCGGTTCGCGCGGTTCTTGCTGTCGCATGTTGGCCGCGCGTTTCTCTACATCTTCATGGGCGGGCTGTTGCTGGGGCAGGATGTGGCTGGGTGGATCCTTGGGGCGTACATGATTGCGCTGGGGGTACTTAACGTAGTTGCAGCGTGTACGACACCACACCACAGCGATGCCCAGGCAGTGAGTGTGGCATGATCCAACTGCGCCTGCCTGTGTGTGTGGGAGATACAGCTTGGTTGTGGGCCTGCGAGCTGGCGAAAAAACAGAGGCAATCGAGTGAGTGGCTTGCCTGAGGTGGGCTGGAGGAGAGGGTGGACGTGTCGCTATTTGGGGAGGGAGGGGGCTTTGTTGTTGTTTTCTTTATTTTCCTCGCTGTGTGTGTCCCACCGTCCTCTGCTGTCCCTTTGCTTGTTGGCGTGCCCAGTCTCTCTGCGTCTAGGGAATACACTCCGGTAGCTGGCGGAATGGCCTCACCGCACACTGCGCTGTTCCTGTTGCTGCTGTGCCTTGCGATCGCCTCCACAGTGGGGGCGAGGGCTCCTGCGTGCAGCTGCAACTACGGTGTCGTGGTGACGGAGTCCCCAGGGTGCGCCTGCGCCTGCTTCGGCCAATACCTCCTCCCGCACTGCCTCTACACCGCCGGCGACGTTGTGAATGTGGAGCTGTGGCTCCAAAGTGCGGGCGATGCAAACGAGAGCCTGCCGCTCTCCGGTGCCGACGTCACGGCCGGGCTCAGTGGGGCCTTCACGCTGGAGCCCGGCGATGGCACGTTTGTGTTCATGCGGTCACGAAGCGCCCCCTTTCTCGGGGAGCAGCAGCAGCGACCGGGGCGGAAGCGGAATGAGACGCTCCTGGTCGCCGCAACAGTGGCGATGCCCGGGTGGGCCGCGCAGCGGCTGCTCGCTGACGTCGCTCAAGGCCGCACCGCTGACTACCGGATGCAAAACAGCTTCTCTGGTGTGCTGTACGCGATCCTCGATGTGCTTGAGGACGCCGTGGGCCCGGCGCCTCCGCTGCGTTACTTTGACGAGTCCTTCGCCATATTTCTAGGCCCCACCGGGACGTGGGCCCTCGTGGTGTCGAACTTCGGCTGGCTCATCGCCGCCCTAATCGTGGCGCTGCTGCTGCGGGAGATCGAGAGCAGGTTGATGTTCAACATGTGGTTCAACGTCAAGGACACGCGCGTGCACCCCAAAGGCGCCAGCGCCACCAAGACGTCGGGTGAGAAACCGCGCCAAAAAACAAAGGGCGGCAACAGCAAAAGTGGCAGTCGCAGCAAAAGGAAGCCGAATTACATGTTGCGCAACGAGGATGTCGCGGAGGCGCGGCAGAAGTACGAAAAGAAGCGGGCAAAACTTCTGCAGAAGTCATTCAATGTCGCGGAGGTGTCTGGCAGGCCGGACGACGCAAATCCGCTCGTCGTTGCAACTCCTGCGCGGAACGTGACGGAGAAGACGGGGAATGGGCTCAGGGAGAGGCGAAGCACCAGTCCAGGCAAGGGCCAGGGAGCGGTCAGGGACAGGTCGCCAAGCCAATATGGAGAGGTGTAGCGGTGAGGGAGCGGGTGTGGAGGTGCGGGCCATGCGGAGGTGGAACGTGTGCTGGGGAGGATGCTTCCGCGGAACACACACCGGTAGAAACAAGCACATGAGGTGGTGTGGCCACAGCCGCCTCACATGCATATTTTCTCTCGCTAGATCATATATATATTTTACAAATTGCTTTCTCCTTTCGTCTCTTGTTGTTGTTCCGAATTTTTTTTTCATTACTGGTGACGCGAGGAAAGAATGTGAGGATTGCATATTCTCTTCTCGTGTAGTGTTCTCCTTGCTGTGGCTCGCCGCTAACGGTATCGTTACGGGCCGTGTGGATGGACAACTCTCATCGCTACTCCACCGTTTTGGGTAAATGTGAGTTCGTATTTTTTTTTTTCTGTGTGTGTGTTGAGGATGTGGCTACTGCATGGGTAGGAATGCGGTGGGGCGCCTCCGCCCGGTTTGCCCCTTTGGCGTCACTGCTATTCCCCCCTCCTATTCCTCCTGTCTTCCCTGCTGCCCTCTTGCCTTCTAATCTTGGTTGGCTGCTCGCGTGTGTGTTTGTATGCCCGCAAGGAGTGGCCTCCACAGCAGCAACGCATCAAATTGGTGCTGACTGACGCATAGGAAGGACGTGAGGGGGAGTAGTTTACGCCTGGCTGCAGGAAACGCCTCACGAAGACGCCACGCGCACACAGATACTGACCGAAGCGAGGGGTGAGAAGTGAGGGGGAGAAGATATGGCGTCAGAGCGTGAGAAGCGGCAGCGCACGGCCTCTGCGTCATCCTCGCCGGTCATATCGCACGTTTTGGAGGTGCGTGGCCGCCGTATGTGTGGTACGCCGCCAACTACCCTGCCGCATGCCGCAGATGTCGCTCTGGCACCGCTGGTGCTTCCGTCGTCGGCGTCACTGGCGCCTCTGGCGGGCACTGCAGAGCGCCCCGCCGTCCCGCTTGCTGCTGCCGTTGCCGACCACTTCTCAGCGGTGGAGATCCTCTTCCAGCTTGATGCGGAGAAGCGACGCAACGGCAGCCTTATGCCGCGCGACATTGGTGGACTGCTTCTTTGGTCGGTGCCGCGCCCGGTGCCACTGGTGGAGGGTCCGCGGGTGTTCTTTCTTAAGAACAAGTCGCGGCTGCGCGACGTCGTCGTTATCTACGTCAATGGCTGGACGCACGAGGACATGATGTCAGGCGCTGCCGCGGGTGCTGCTGCTGTAACAGTGGCACCAGATGAGAGTCCGGGTGTGTGCAGCCCCCACGACGGTGCGAGGCTCCCGCCGAAGAAGAGGCTGCGGCACGACGACAACAGCAGCGGAGACAGTAACGAGGCGGTGGCGCAGGGCGGGCCGCGATGGACGGAGAGCATCGGCCGCGCCATGCTGAATCCGATACGCACGCAGCAGTGCTGGGCACGCAGGGAGTGTGGCGTGCAGTTCGCCCCACTCCTCCTGTCGAATGATGAGAAGACGACGCTTGAACGCGACATTTTCTGGCGCAATGACGCGCCTAAGACACACGGTAGCGGTGAGCGCCGCGACCACCGCAGCGCACCAGCTGAGACAAGAGCAGCGGAGGCGCTCTTGGAGGCCTCGGGCCGTGGCGTTGTCGATGCCTCAAGGACGGTCGCGCCAGCGGCTGCGTCGCATGGTGTGGGGTCACTCTTCAACCGCGCCTTGGCGATTCACGGCAGCGCTTCAAACCCTGCGAGCCCCACTACGCCTGCTCTGAACGATGCAGCGTCGACAGCAGCAGGAGCGGACGCAACACAACCCCAAGCACCACCGCCGCCATCTTCATTGTCATCATTCCAAACGGACGTTAACTCTTCGCTGTGGGACGACAAGTCTGTGCTCCTTCAGTACGCGCTGTCTCTGGAAAAGGACAGGGCGGTCTTGGAGAGCCTCGGCTTCATCGTTGAAGTGCCGCCCAGCATCGCTGGCGGTGATGGCGTGGAAGGAGATGGAGCATCGGAGTGGACTTCCTTTGATGCACCAAAACCATCAGCCAGTGGCGGCAGCACCAACGATAACAACAATGAGCCCCCACGTGTGTTTGCGCTTGACTGTGAGATGGTGCTCATAGCGAACCGAGTGAGTGCGTTGGCGCGTATTACGTTGGTGGATGTGCGGGCTGGTGCTGTTGTGCTCGACACGCTTGTGAAGCCTGGCGGTGCGGTGGTGGACTACCTCACCCGCTACAGTGGCGTCGACGAGGCGATGCTGCAGGACGTGGAGACGACGCTGCAGGACTGCCAGCGGGAGCTGAAGCGACACATCGATACACAGACGTTTGTGGTCGGCCACAGCCTGGAGAACGACTTCAAGGCGTGCAAGCTGCTGCCTAACTGCTACGTGCTCGACTCTGCGCACCTCTTTCCGCATCCGGCGGGGCTGCCGTTCAAGAACGCACTGCGGTTTCTCGCACTGCGTCACCTGCGCAAGCGCATCCAGCAGGGGTCACACGACAGCGCGGAGGACGCCTGCACCAGCGCGGAGTTGGTGCAGCTGAAGCTGCTGCACGGCCCGAATTTCGGCGTCCGCGCGCGCGTGAGTGTGCTGAAGCTCATCGAAGACGCAGCAACGGCGGCGGGGGAGGGGGCGGGCG
>NW_008826303.1:0-3716 GCF_000691245.1 Trypanosoma grayi
GTGTGAGAGTCTGCTCTGGTACCATAGGCTGGGGAAATGGGAAATCCAGCGAAGCGATCGGCGACACCAAAGCGGGGGAAGCGCGGCAAAGGGGCATCTTCTGGTGGTGCTGCTCCAGCTGCGGCGCTGCAGTTGCCACCGCCGCCACCGCCGTTTCTATGTCTCTCTCGTGGCAGCGTGTATACACCCGAGCCAACAACGCTTGATGTGACTGTTACGGTTCCCCTGCAACAGTTGCAGAACCGTGCGGGCGTATATGATGCGGTGCTGCGCAGTGTCCTGCATCGCCTCCACGGAGCGCCGTCCTCATCAAGTGAGGACCCTGCCGCCGTGATGCACCGCACAGTGGTGCACGTGGAGTCGATCACCATTCACACAGACTCCGCGCGGCAGGCGAGTCACACCGGGGACGTGCAGCTGCGTGCCACCGTCGCGGCGGTGCTGGCCTGCGTGAAGCATGGCCTCCTCTTCGGCGTCGCGGAGTCAAGTACGTACACCGACACCATGGTGGTTCGAATACGCTGCGAAGACCCTGAAGGAGCCGTGCAGCAGAGAAATGGCAACACCAAGAGCAAAGACGAGGAGGGCGATGCTGGGACAACGCTGGTGACGGCACGGTGTCTAGAGGAGGAGCCGGTGGCCGTGGGGCAAACGGTGCTGGTCGTGTCAGAGCCTGGGACGCTGCGCTGTCTCGCTATCCGCCCACCGCGAAAGGCGCCAGGACCCTTCAAGCTACACGTCGAGAACGGTGTGGCAGAAATTCTGGCGGATTGGCCCGAAAAGAAGAAAGGGCCTCGCCGCGATGAAGCTGCGTGTACTTAAGCAACTTCAAACAAACAAACAAAAAGAACCACCACAACCACCACGACAGTCGAGAGGCGAGGAGGTGATTTCGTTCCGCCTCGAGTGCTCGCTAAGCGATTAACACAGCAACACCATCAACTGTTGGATGCGTTGCGGAAGAGGTTCTGCCATCTGAAATGACGCATGGCTTCGCCGGCTTTGTTTACCCTATTTGCAAAAAAAAAAAGGCTTTCATCTTTTTTTTTCTGTTCTCTAGAGGCGGAGACAAGGCTGACTCTTTTTTCTCTTGTAGGCACACACACACACACACACACACACACACACACACACAAGTACACAAGCACATAGTCGAAAGTTAGTGTAGCTTTTTCCCACCACTGTTCTCCTCCTTGACTACCATCATTATTCAAAAAGTATGAACTACGACTACGAGGGCTACCCCCTCTACAGTGAACGCCGCGCGCCATACGTGCACTATGGGCCATTTGAGATACTTACTTTCCTCATGAGCTGTGCAATGGGAGTAGCGATTGTATTCAGTCTCTCTTGTGCGATCGGCTACCTAGCAGACCTCGCGGAGGAGTTCCCCACGCGTGCGAAGAAAATATTACACACCATGACGATTGGGGTCTTGGTGATACATTGCCTCATCCTTCTCGTGGATCAGCTTAGCTGGTGGCGCTCTTTCATTAGCATCGCGACAAATGTCTTGTATCTTCGCATTCTGGCCAACTTTCCTCACATCTCACCGACTCAACCGTTGGCGCTCATAACGGTTGTGGTATTGATGGTGGAGATGGTATCATGGTACACGCTGCTTGCCTTATCCCACGAGTACTACGGAATGGTGGGAGTCACGAAGATCATTTCCTTCGTCACGTTCCTGTGGATGGTGCCGGTTGGTCTCGTCATCTCGCTAGAGCTGGAGCCGACTGGGCTACCAGGTAGCAGCCTCGGTGCAACGTCGTCGCGTCACGCCGATATTGCTGCAGGTGGGCGCAAAACGACGATCGTAAAGGTGGTGAAGAGCTGGTTTGCTCTTCAGCCAGACAAGTAGGAAGAGCACCTAGCAGCAAGTGTATGCCTATGTGTCTGTGCCTGCCTGTCTTGTGAGGTTTGTGTGTTATATTCGGCTGATTGAGGAACAGCATGAGTGTGGGTGCAGTTCGGAACTCGCTCGTAGTGTGCGTACACAACGGGAAGAAGTGTGGTGTAGAGCCGAAAGACTATGCACCAAATGAATGCGGCCTCTCATTTATGGATGTGCGACTCCTCCGCTGCGGCGTTAAATAATTGCCCGTTGGTTGTTGTTTTTTGGTGTTATGCCTTTGAGACTGCTGAAAGTGTCGGGCAATCTTTCCTTCTACTTGGGTTGTATACACTTTTATTCGATCTTGTTTTGCTTTCCTAGACCCTCGCAGAGAACAACAACAACAAAAAAGAAACAACGAAATTAGCAAGGAAGTATAGAGGGAGAGACCCAGGAGGGAAGAGAGTATAGTGGGAGGAGAGCATACCATCAGAGAGGTGTGATGTCATTTAAGGCTGGAGATCTAACGATTCGGGGGGCGGCGAATCCCCCGCCACCGCCCTCACTCAAGGGCGTGAAGTTCGGCACCCTCTTCACTCCACACATGGTGATGATCGACTCGGTTTCGGAAACCCAATGGGGTGCACCGGGCATTGTGCCATTTCAGAACCTATCTATCCCGCCACAGACAGCCTGCCTTCACTATGGCCTCCAGTGCTTCGAGGGTCTCAAGGCGTACAGGGATGCGGCCGGTAGAATACGGCTCTTTCGCCCAGAGCGCAACTGTGAGCGTCTGCTTCGGAGCATGCAGCGCCTCTGCTTTCCCAGCTTTGATCCGAAAGAACTGCTAAAGGTGATCATGGAGTTCGTCAAGGTGGAGAAGGATTACATACCCACAGAACGTGGTTACTCGCTATACCTTCGGCCGGCTGCCATCGGCTTCGGCAACACTCTGTCTGCGGCACCGTCTCCACAGGTGAAGCTCTTTGTGATCGCCTCACCTGTCGGACCGTATTACGCCTCCGGTATGAAGCCCGTGAAGTTGCTGGTGGAGGAGAAGCGGAAGCGTGCGTGGCCCGGTGGAACGGGCGATGTCAAACTCGGCGCCAACTATGCTGGTCCTATGCTGGCGCAGAAGGAGGCCGAGGCGCGTGGGTACCAACAGGTGCTTTGGCTGGGGCCTGATGGTGAAGTGGAAGAGGTTGGTGCAATGAACTTCATGTGCCTGTGGCAGCCGTCAAGCGCAAAGCCCGACCTGGAGCTCATCACCGCCCCGCTTGACGGCTCCGTTCTTCCAGGCGTTACGCGCGACTCCATCCTGGCATTGGCGCGGCAGTGGGGTGAGGTGAAGGTATCGGAGCGAAAATTCACCATTGAAGAACTCGTCGATGCTCTGAAGGAGAATCGTGTGATGGAGTGCTTCGGCTGCGGAACCGCGGCGATTGTCTCCCCTGTTGAGGCCTTACGATTCAGGGATAAGGAGTACAATGTGCCGTGCCCAGAACCTAAGAAATCTCACACTCATCGCATGCTTAATGCCATCATGGACATCCAGTACGGTGTGGTGGAGCACGAATGGTCGCATATTGTTCAGGTGTAACTTCTGCGCCCTTGATAGTGCCAAGGGAGTGGATGGAATAGCAACTGCTTGCGAACAACGAAAAAAAAAAATAGCAAGACGGAAGGAGACATCACCGTGATTATTAGAGATATGAACTCTCTTGTAGACTGCGTGTTGATAGCGAAAGAAATAAGGGATTTGCGCAATCTTTCGTCCAGTGAGATGATGTTCCGTGTTGGTTGGCTTAATCTTTTTCATTGCTCATGGTGTTGCTCGTATTCTTTAATTATTCTGTTCGGTTTCAAATTTTTTTTTTTTTTT
>NW_008826303.1:3800-9494 GCF_000691245.1 Trypanosoma grayi
TGTGTGTGTGTGTGTGTGTGTGTGGTGACAGACTGTTGCGTGATGCCGTCCCCCACACGATGTGTTGTTGTGTTGTGATTAATCCTGCTCGTGTGGAGGTACCAAGATGACGGCAAGAGATGCATCGGAGGGCCAGTGACTATATATGAAACAAAATCCTTTTCCAATTCATGGGAAACACGAAAAGCATACACACACCCACACAAAATAGTATGTATGGTATTTGCACTATTGTATCCGTGTCTCTTTTTCCACTACGCTAGCGTAAGAACAGTGGGCCTTGCATTTCTGTGCTCCTTTTTCGAAGGATGTCCGCGAGCCAGACAAGCCCGCCTGGGGCACCGGCGTGGCACTCTTCAAGGAGTGGCAGCTTTTGGTATGACCTGCTTGTGGGCCCCGGTGGTGCCGCGACTCTTGCAGGGGTCTGTGAAATCATTATCTTTCACCCGTTTGATACGACGGCGAAGCGTCTCATGTCGCATCAGAACGTTGTGCTCGATGCCACCTCCTTGTCGACATCTTGGCGACGCTTCCAGCAGGTTTTGTTCGCCGGTATTGAGAAGGATAAGGCACCGGGTGCCCCTATCACCTTCTTGGATCGCGTGCGACACATGTACCCAGGCAGCTCCTACGCGGTGATGTACAAGGTGCTGCAGCGCTTTATCAAGTTTGCTGGCCAGCCCTACATGCGGGATTTCTTAAAGCACAACTTTGGGCATGTTTTCTTGGGTACTCCGCAGCAGCAGCAGAAGCAGGAGAAAGAAAAGCAACAGAAGGGGTGCGCGCGTAAGATGAAATATGGATCAATGGCGCTTGAGGCCACCGCTGGGTGCCTCGTCGGTTTATGCGAGGTTGTCCTGCTACCGATTGATCGGATGAAAGTGCTGAATCAGACAAACAAGGGGGCCATTCAAAACCGTTCCTTCATTAGCATCCTACGACGTGAGGGTATTATGAAGATGTACGCTGGCATCGGTACAACTATGGTACGCAATGCTCCTGGCTCTTTTCTACTCTTTGGCGGCACCGCCTGTACGAAAGACTTTATCTTCCACCTGGAGGACTACAGCGATGCGACTTTCATGCAGAATTTGGTGAGCTCCACCGTTGGTAGCTCCGTCGCCGTGTGGTTCACCAGTCCGATGGATGTTGTAAAGACACGCATTCAGAACAAGAAGTTTGAAGAGGGCCGCGTGACAGGATGGGGCGTCGTGAAGGACACTGTCCGTCGGGAGGGTGTCATGGCCTTCTACAAGGGCATCATGCCGAAGCTTCTCACCACTGCACCGCGCTTGGTGTTCTCCTACACCATGACGCAGTACTTTGTAAAGGTTCTGCGTGGCGAGAAGAAGAAACCCTCGTCTACGTGAGACCTTGCCTCACATACTGTGCGCTGTGCCCATCGACTGAGGAAGAAGTTAAAATAACTTATTGTATGCGTAGTGGTTTAAAATTGGACAGTTTACAGGCCTATTTTTTGGGTTTTACTTTCAGATGTTGCTTATAATATTGCTTTGTATCGTTAGCTTCGAAGAGAAACCTGTTGGAGCTTTATAGAAGTGGCCTCCTTTCATTCTTCACTCTGTTAATGTGTCTCCGTCGGTTGTGCTGCTGGGGGTTGCGGGGAATGCGCATCATATGTTGCGTTGTTTTTTTTTCCCTTCCCTGCATGACCCTTCGAGAGGGTAGAGCACACCAATAGTGCGGCTGCAGCCAGGTAACACACTTGTGTGTGTGTGCGTGTGCATAGAAGGGACGAATGAGAGTGCGTAGATCTTTGCAGCCTTCTGCAATTGGAGAAAAGCGGTCGACGCTGCGCGTGCGAAACCCCGACTCCGGCGTATTGTACCATCTCGTCTTCGACGGCAGCCTGCGAAGACTGACGGGCGCGCAGCTGCGTCGACACCTCGAGAGCATCTGCCTTGTCCCAGGGGAGCAGCTGCGCCTGACGTTTAACGGCGTCCCAGTTGAGGATGCCAGCACCGGCGCGGCGCTCGGTCTACACGACAAGGCGCTGCTGGAGATGCGCGTCGCGGTTGAGGAGGGCCGCATGCCACCGTCGCAGCGGTTGGCCGGAAGCAGGTGGAACGACAACAAGCAGCACCCTAACAATACAGATGAGCATTTGAACCACAGCGGGACGCCAAGCGCCACGCAACAGACATCACCACCACAGCTGAGAGAGGAACAGCATCATCAACAACAAGAACAACAACGTCAACATCAGCGGTGGCACATCCCCAATGGCCGTGATGGGCCGCACTCTGGCGTCCAGGAGCACGCCACCGCATCATTGGCTCTGAACTCACGGCGCGCTCGCCAGGAGGGTGATGTCACCATTGAAGAAGACGCAATCGAGGACGTGGACACTGCGATGATGCCACTTCACTACGCTGATATTGAGGATGCGCAGCTGGAGTATAAGGACTACATATGGATGATGGAGCAGATGCGTTTTGAGACGGAGCGTATGAACCGTGAGCGGGAGCTGCTGCGACAACGCCAGGAGCTGGAGTACGAAGCCGAAATTCTAGAGCGGGAAAGGTCTATCGTTGGGCGACGTACGCTACAGGAGCGACGGCGACTGCTCGAGCTTCAGCGGTGGATACGCGAGGAGATGGCGATGGAGGCGCGGGTGCTGAATATCGAGGGCGAAGACAGCGTAGTTGAAGACAAAAACACTGACGCGCTGGCGACGCAGGATTGCGGGGATGACCCCTTGGTGTACTAGGGCCCTGGACAGTGTGCGCCTATACCTGTATCTGTATCGCATGTATCTGTGTGCGTGTGTGCTGGGTTGACATCCTCTACGGAGGATTGATTGTATGCTTCGCCTTATTGTTCGTGTATCGCTTCCTTTCTACCACATGAAGTTTTCTTTATATATATATATATATATTGTACCGCCTTAAACACAAATCATTGTATGCCTTCTGTGTTTATTTGTTATTTTCTTGGTAGTGTGTTGTGCTGCGGGCTCCCCCTTCAAGAGGAACGGTTTCAGTGGGCTGCGACGAGCTACACAAATACACTCCACGGGATAGAACGACAACGATGTGACGGGCATCACTGCAGCCCCCTTCTCATTCTTCAACTTTCACACTACTGCGGTTGCTGCATCCATCACGTATGCATGTGCGTCTGTCTCTGTGGGCCGCGCCCCGTTTCCTTCACACTCGTCTTTGTCACCGCCACCCAGCGGCAAACTCCAGCCGGAGGAAGAAGCGGGGGGTAGTAGAGTAATGAAGAGGAGGACTCCCTCACAACAAAGAAAGGGGTATATATATATATATATATATATGGTGGCTCTCTTGTACCTGTTGTTGTGTGCTATTATGGCTCCCCATTGTGGCATTGCCGCCACTTCTCCTCCCTCCCTCTGTCTGTCTACTTTCCAAGCAGCACAAACAAATACAGCGTAGGATTTCTTTCCCAGAAGAAAAACAAAGTCAAACAAAAACAAACAAACAAACAAACACAAGGAGCGGCGAGCACAAGAACCCTTCAAACAACCGGAACAGAAAACCACAATAGAAAGTCAACAACAAAAAAGAAGAAAATACGCTAGCATCAGTGGGTGTGTAAAAGAATAGGAAACAGCAACAATAAGAAGACGTGAATATGTCGACGCAGATTCAGGTGACCCCCGAGCAGGTGCTACAGTTCAGCGGCCCCACCGACGGCTTTCTCTGCCCCATTGCTGCCAACACCTACAACATCGAGTTCTACCGATTCACCATCCGCGACATGGTCTCAAACCGAAAACTCTTTGAGGTCGAACGCGAACCCAACGACTACCCGTCAATCGAGTCCATCGCGCAGCTGCCGGAGGATGATCAGCGGATGCTGCGCAGCATCTACTACAAATTTCCGCCCTCTATGCTGCGGCAAAAGACCGTCGGTGCGAAACTCGTGTTCGGCATCAACGGTGAGACACCTGTGCCGAGCTTCCGCATTATTGAGCGGCATTACTTCCGCAACACACTGATCAAGTCATTTGACTTCGCATTTGGCTTCTGCATTCCGCACTCGACCAACACATGGGAGGCCATCTACGACATGCCCGCGCTCACGGAAGAGTGGATCAAGGCGATCATTGAGAACCCGAATGAGACGGTCAGCGACAGTTTCTATTTCGTTGACGGGAAGTTGGTGATGCACAACAAGGCGTACTACGCATACAACGCACCAGAGACGGAGTACTACAACGATGGTGGATTGTGATGCATCTACATCTATATATGCACGGAAAAAGAGACTGGTTGTTGGAGTAGGAATAGAAATACATGCTTGCATTCACTCAGTTACATACGCACACACACACACACACACACACACGCGCACACACATACATAAGCATGCATACACTCAGATAAATTGGCATACAGAGAGGGGCTCGATGNAAAAAGAGACTGGTTGTTGGAGTAGGAATAGAAATACATGCTTGCATTCACTCAGTTACATACGCACACACACACACACACACACACACACACACACACACACGCGCACACACATACATAAGCATGCATACACTCAGATAAATTGGCATACAGAGAGGGGCTCGATGAAAACTATCAGCACATGAGCTCGTGGCATACGCGCATAGACACATGTGTGTGCGTGTACGTATGCGCGTATGAGTATGTATGTACAAATGAAACATGGAAGGGGTTTTGTTTGCCGCAAAGAGGAGTCAGACTGAAAGACAAGGAGCTATGATACGAGAGACGGTTAGGACGGCATTGGCGCACATGGAGAGACTGGTAGCATGATAGTGGACCCACGCACAGTCTGAAACTGAGCAGAGGAAGAGAAGAGAAAGGGTCGTGGGAAGGCGGGTGAGGGAGAGACGCCGCGGAGCAGCAGCGGTGAGCAGTGGAGCCAAAGAAGGAAGGAGTGCGAAGCAGAGTTCTAGGAGAAGTGATATGGAGCAGGCAGAATGATGAAGACAAAGGGAATCGTGTGATGGGTGGCGCACTGTGATGTGCGGCTGCGCTCCTTTAGATTTGCTTTCCACACTTATTCTTTTTAAGCGACTCCTCGTCCAACGCGACTTCGACTCTCGCGTTGGCCGCCGCACTAAAAGAACAGTGAAGGAGGAGGAGGAGGAGGAGGGAAGGAAAAGGACACTGCGGTCGCCATGATGTGTCGGCCGTTGGGCAGGGAGAAAACAACAACAACAACAACAAAAAGACACTTGGCGGTCCACATTTGTTCTGCGTCGAAGTTTGAGGCTCTGTTTCCTACGGGTTCCTTGTTTCGCCTCCCCTCTCTCCTGCACTGCTCAGGGCGGTCTCTCTCTCTGTTTATCTAAATGTGGTTTTTAGAAACGCGCCGCACTTAACGTGGTTCACCGCTTCCCTTCTTGCCCTTTTTTTTTGGTTTGCCGTGATTCTGTATGTGTGTACTCGATATCGTGGCCTAGAGTGTGGGTGCGAAGGAGCTCTCCGTGCCGTTTCCTCTTTGAACCGATGCTTATGTGCGTGGGCAACAGTTTTTCTTGCTGCCGACTCTCTGCGAGTGGCCATTGTATACATGTAACTACATATGCTTATATTTCCATGCAGGACTGTCTGTGTATGTGTGTGCGTGTGTGTTTGTGTGTGTGTGTGTTTGTTTGTGCCTGTGTGTCTGTGCGTGGGTTGAACAGGTAGTCTTGTGAATCTGTGTGTCTGACCCTGTGTGTGTGTG
>NW_008826304.1:0-9480 GCF_000691245.1 Trypanosoma grayi
AGCAGCAGCAGCAGCAACATGGATCGCCGCGTACACCTTTAGCCGCATTCGAACGTCTTCTTAGCGTGCATTTGACGATGCGGAACAACTACGAATCTCTTCGACAAAGCCAACAGGTCGTGAGTAGCTTCTCCATGGCGTGCGCGGAGGCCCTGCAGCAGTTGGGATTGCCGCTGCGCCGTGAGAGACGGCTCTGCGGAGGAAACGAGCATGACATTGTGGTGGGGATCCGAGATGGGGCAGCAGCTGTCGAGGACGCACCTCCGCCGCCGCTGCTCTTCTTAGACGCCGACTCCCCACTCTACGGCGCACCGATTGCATTCCCGCCAGCCCCAGTGGACGCCCTGCTGCTGATGACGGGCGCGCCCAAGTGCAGCTCACGCACAGAGGGCGGGGATCTGCTGTTAGCAACAATGGAGTCTGACAGCTCGGGTGGCTCATCGACAGGCGCGGAGAAAAACGCGGCTGCCAGCGCAGATGATTTGGAGCACATTGCCGTGTGGGGCGCCATCACGCCGGGCCTCGAGGAAGTAATTGCAAGCCTTCAGAACGTCGATGTCGCAGACATCGTGCGCCTCATGGAAACAGTTACATACTTCAAATGGGTGAAGGATGAAGAAGTGTTGGGGTGGCGAAATGGGTCTGAGGCAGCGCGGTTGCGTATGGATGTTTCCGCGCTTCACGCTGCTGTATCGGGGAACTCCAAAGCAACAGCAGCAACAACGCAACACCCTGCCGACGTTGGTGAACTGCGTCTTGCAGTGGAACGCGCGGCAGAGACGTTCATTGACCGTATTCCCCGCATCGATCGCGTGGGGATGGCAACACAAGCGGCGGCGATGGATTCAGCTGCTTCGTCTTTGGCACCACACGTGCACGTCATTGACCTCATGCTGAACGTTCTGATCCGCGTTTGTCTGTGGCAGTGGCCTGGTGTGGCGTTTGGTGACCAGACGTTCGTTGTGCTGCTGTGCACATTCCCTTGGTTTGTTCGAGATCTAAGTGTGGAAGCGGCGTCGTGGATGACGTACTTCCACCTGCGCGCGCTAATGGCCGGTGACATGGGCATGAGCCACCAGCAAACATTCCTCTACGTGCAGCGCCTCCGTCGCCTCTGCTGGCCGGCTGCCCACGACGTGGACTCCGCCCTTGTGCGTAAGCTGTTTCTGCTGGAGAAGGCGCCAGCCGAGGCGGACGGCGATGATACAGGACCGAATGATGTAGGGGAGGCGCAAGAGCAACTGAAACACCAGTCGAAGGTACAAAAAACCAGGGCCGATATTGTTCCCTCTTTTCGAGAAACGGTGTGTATTCTTTACGGTAGCTTCAGAAAGCAGCGTGTGGCCTACGAGCTCTTGCTGCTGTGGCTGAAGCATGCCCATCCAGCAGACCTTCACCGCACTTCCCCTCACTCACACTACATTAGCGCCACCGGTGTTACCATCTCTGACATTGATCGCTTTGTGACGGAGCGTTTGTGCGCCAAACAGGAGGAGAGACAGTGGGTCTTGCTGCGCGCGTCTGTTGACAACGCTGCCGCCGCTGCTGCTGTGGAGCACCTCACACAATGCTGCCAGACACCATACGTTTTGACGCGTCTGTTTATGTGCAGCTACCACAATGTTCTCCCACACATTTGGCAGAGTATTGGCGCGAGGCGGAGGAATTTGCTTTGGGCTGCATGGCTGCGCGGTGTCGCCAAGCCGCTGGTGAACGTCGTCCTCATGAATCCGACAGCGAAAGAAAAAGGTGCTTGGCGGTTTTTGGAGCCTTTAATAGTTATCTTGACCTCTGACGTTATCTTTCTGCGCCTGATTACGCGCCTTGTCATTGTCTCGTTGGTCGAGCTATGTTCAGTGGGCAATAGTCAACCGCTAGAAGAGTCGTGCACACGCCTTATTGAAGTTGTCTACATTGGCGCTCTTGTTCTCCACTGCAGCACCGATACTGCGTCGAGTGGCGGTGATCTTGCTGAGGCAGCGTCTGCCGCAGCTGCAGCTCCTGTGGCAGCGGGCGTTTCTACGATGGATGGGCGGCAGCAGCAGCCTACGATCGTTGCGATCCGGCGTCCATTCAAGGAAGCCGTCAGTACGCTGGTGCGAGAACTGGGCTCTGAGCACGTGCCGATGGCCCAGCACCTCCTTGAAGCCTTGTTTGAGCTAGAGAGTAGCAACGCGGTGAGAACAGAGGTGCCTCAGAGCATTAAGTGGGAAGTCTTGCAAATCTGCGACGAGGAGTCTCACAACATGGTGAAGGAGTGGCTGAGCCGTAGGGCTTCCCTCGCGCAGGAGCCGGATGTGCCGTTGGAGGAGCCTCTCCTCCGCGAATGGCATCAGGCGGTGCAGGGGGCGGATGCCGGTCTCTCAGTGCCGCTGCCCGACCTGCTGGAGTGCTGCCGCCGTCTGCTGGGGCTGCTGAAGAAGCGACACGGTCCCCTCGTGGCCGAACAGCATCAACAGCTTGCCAGTGCTGCGGGTGATACGAAAGCAACTACGGCAGTGTTCACCGCGGGTGAGCTGCAAGTGGTGCTGAGTGTGCTATCCAGGGCAATTCTTTCACGCATTCCCTCCACGAGAGTCTTGGGAGTGCCATCGATTGCGCATGAAGTCGCCTCTCTCACGTCATCCACAAATGGTGACGTGTGGAGCGGCGGCAGTAGTAGTAGTAGCAGCAGAAACAACAGCAGCGCCGCTACCACCAGCAGCAGCACTAGTAGTACTAATAGTAACAGCGTTGGCCGGAAGGACCAAGAGGCACAAACGGCTGTTGTGGTTGCCGACGCTGCTACAGATCGAGTGGTGCTGCTAGAGAAGGTTCTGTCTGTAGAAGTCACAGCCAAGGCGCACGAGCTCCCATTTACCTCACTCCTCGAGGCCATCATGCTGCACCTCGTGCCGTACAGCACGTTGCAGATCCCATACAACACACTGCATGAAGGGCGGGGACAAGGCTGCGCCCACTGGCACGCATTGGTTCAGCAGCTGGAAAAGAGCATTCAAACTCGGCGTCATTACCGTCTCACTTGTAACCTCGTGCTATTCCGTTGCTACGCCTTCGCGGCGCCGCAGGATCAGGGCTGGCAGGATGGTGCACCAACGCGTAGGACCAGCCATCAGGATTGCGATGGCACTGCGGCATCCAACATCGAAAGCCGCCTGCTGCAGAAAATAACGTGTCTGCTGCTGAAGGCCTTGGTACGATCCGAGATGAAGCACAGTGTCCTACAGAAAAACAAAAAGTTGGCGGTAGCAGCGGATGTTGTTGCTGCGACAGAGCAGGAGCCAGAGGCGCGGCTCGAGCAGGTAGAGCGTATCCTTGGATGCCACGCGCTGGCGGCTTACATGCGCCTTGGGTCCTCCGCACCCGGGCCTCTTTCACTACGCGACGCCTATGAGGTCTTCTTGCATCGTGGCGCGGAGGCCGCTGCAAGAATCGCAGGCCCGCACAACGACAGCGACTTGCTGTTCCTATGGCTGGCCGCGAGCGCAACGGTGGTGGGAGTGCACTTCCACCCAGCACGGGTGTACACCTGGCCAATCACGGGAGGGTCAACAGCATCATCACCGCCAGGTGAATCAGGTGGGGAGGTGCGGTGCACGTCGGTGGAGGAGAGGACGGCGCGACTCGTTTGCGATCTTGCTCCGTACGTGCAAACAGAGCTCCTTCGCACAAGCCCACGGCTGAAGTTTGTTGTGAACACTGTTGTGGCGCTGCAGGCGTTTGGGCGTTTGGGCATCAACATTGACGCGAGTTCCCTCAACTTGGATCAGCTCCTGCAACGCGCGAGTGCAGATCGCCGACTGCTCCACCGTCATCTCAACCTCTTTCTCATCGGATGCTCTGCGTTGCCCAGCACACGGCAGGCGTTGCTGAACACCGCCTCTTATCTCCGCGAGGTGCGAAACATTCTCTCGCCAGCGGAGATTGCGCGTGCCTTCGTGGCGATCACATTGTCGGCCAACGCGTTCGCAAAGCAGCACGAGGCGCAGGCTGACCTGCAGCAGCATGGCAACCTGCTCGACGTTGCCCACAGCACAGCCCCCACGATGCGTGTGACACCGACGCAACTCCGCCACGCGTGGAGTGCACTGGCACGCCGCGTGCTGGAATTTGTCGAGGAGGTGCCGACGCATGTTTTGGTGAAGGGCGTGGAGTGCGCTGGTGCTGTGGCGTGCGTGGACACACTTGTATACCAGCAGCTTCTTTCTGTCCTGGTGGAGTTTCGGCAGGATGAGCTTTCGCTGTTGCATTGGGTAGTGATGCTGCGGACGGCGCGGCAGTCCTTCGAGAACCAAAGGGAATTCGGGGAGTACCTGCGTCAGCCACTGCAGTCATTTCTGCTTGCGCTGGAGACACCAGACGCTGGGGCCTGCGCACAGGTGCAGCAAGGACAACAGAAGCAGGACGACGAGCCTAATCCAGCACAGTTGGGGGAGGAACTCTGCCTTTTTGTGGAAGCACTGCCGGAGCTGTTCATGGAGGATGCCGAATTCTGGGGGCTCCTGCGCCGTGCTCTTCGAGTGCAATGGATGACGCACTTCAACGACGCTGGTGCGAGCGAGCAGCAGCAAGAGGCAGCCGCCATGTGGCTTCAGGAGCTCACAAAGAGTTATGCATGGGCCTTGCGCACCGCCGGGCATCACGACTTGAGCGATGTTCCGATACTGTGAGGGGAAAGACGCACAACCCTCGGCGGTTTGTGGTTGGAAGGGGGGGAACCGTCTACTGTTGTTGGTTATGCGTGCCGCACAGGTGGGGTGGAGTGAGATTGGCGTGGGCGCATGTAGGGAGCCTGTTTTTTTTTTGGTTGTGTGTGTCACATATCATTCTTTTTGTCGTTGTGGAGAGGGGGAGGGAGAATTGCAGGCGTGTAATGGGATGAGGCGGTCTACTGCGTGTCTGTCTTCTTTCATTCTCACTGTGTTAGAGAGAATCAAACAGAGACAACACACAGCTCTGTGGATGAGGGGCGTTTCGCCATTCCTTTTTGTTTCTGTGTGTGTGTGTGTGTGTGTGTGTGTGTGGTTTTGAGGGGTTTCTTCTTGGGCTACCTCGCCTTGTGCTGCGGCTTCATCGCATCTCCGTGCCTATTCCGCGTTCTTGCTTGTAACAGAAGGGCGCCGTTGTTGCACACGTGACGCACGCACAGCGAAATACATACACTATATATATATATATATATATAAGATAGATAGAGCGAGAAAGAAAGAGAGACCATTAACGAGGTTTTCCCACTGTGTGCCTTTAACAGAAGGCATGGACGAAGTCTCCGTCATTCCAGTCGAGGTGCATTGCCGCCCAACCCGCGTAAATGACACGGAACTATCGAAGGTCATCACGAGTTTTATTCGGCAGCGTCATGCTGTGATACACCCAGGGGAGATTCTCTCACTCAAGAACGCGTCGGATCTCATCACCGCCACAGTGGAGCAGCTACGCGTGTGTGACGTGTACTGCCCACAGCACGGCATCGCCGCGGACGAGGCGGACTACGCCCCTGTGATGTACGCCTTGCACATGGATGAATACTACGACGTGCCGCTAGAGGATGGGGAGTTCGACGTTGACGACAGCATGGCGTTGCCGTCATGCAGTGTAATGCGGCTGCCGAACGCATCCCTGGAGGGGCTGTGGGAATCGCTCTTCTACGGCGAGACGCTGCACGACTCCGCCCTCCTCAAGCGTGACCTGCTACAGTACATGCGCACTGCTATGGTCTTCTCCAACGCAGGCGTGGACCCACACATCATTGCGTGGAATCGTCTGCTGCTGCTGCATGGCCCACCAGGCACAGGCAAGACGTCCTTGTGCAAGGCTCTCGCACACAAGCTGGCGATTCGACTAGGGGACTTGTTTCCCACCACCCTGCTGGTGGAGATCAACGCCCACAGTCTATTCAGCCGGTGGTTTAGTGAGAGTGGGAAGCAGGTGATGCTGCTGTTCAAGCGCATTCACGCTATGGCAGAGGAGTCCAACTGTCTCCTGTGTGTGCTGGTAGATGAGGTGGAGAGCCTGGCGGCAGCGCGGCAGTCGGCGATGAAAGGCAACGAGCCATCAGATGCCATCCGTGTCGTCAACGCCCTTCTCACACAGTTGGACAACCTACGGCGTAGACGGAATGTAGTAGTGCTGGCTACGAGCAATATCACAGGTGCCATTGATGTGGCCTTTATTGACCGAGCAGATAAAAAGATCTACCTTGGCGCACCGGGCTTGCAGGCCCGTCTCGCAATCCTCAAGTCAGGCACACAGGAAATGCTGCGACGCAGTTTGGTTCGGCCAGTGAATTCATCAAATGGGGAATGTACCCATGAAGAGAAGTGCTCGTTCATGGAGACTCGTGAAGTGGGGTTGGGTGAAAAGGAGTTGCAGCTTCTGGAATCCATCGCCAGAAAATGTGACGGATTCAGCGGAAGGACACTGAAGAAGTTGCCGTTCCTTGCCTACAGCGAGCACACGAGAGGAGGTGGCGGTGATACTCTGGGCTGTTACGCCATTTCTTTCACAGCGTATGCAAATGGGTTGATGTCGGCTGCTGAGGCGGAAGAATCGGCGCAGAGATCTATGGCGGCTTCATAGTTGTGCCTGGAGTAGGGCTCTGTTTTGGCAGGCTGTCTCTTGGAGCTTGGTCTATATGCCCCGTGTGTGTCTTTCCCTTTTAAAATTTATCCTCACATATGCCATGCGCATCTGTTTAATTGTTGTTGGTGCTTTTTTTTTTCGTTTGTGTGTTTTGTTTTCATTTTTACGGGGTCAAGCAGAGTCGAATACTTCGGACGGACTACTCGGTCCGAAGAGGATATCTGCTGCATTTGCTACGGCGATTGATGATGCGATGAGGCACGGTGCCTTGGATCACCTCCCGTCTTTCCCCCCCCCCCCCCNATATATATATATATATATACACACAGACACATACGTGCGCAGAGGGGGTGGGAGCAGTAGCGTGGGTGAGTGAGAAGACATGGGCCGCAACGTCCTGATGGTGGCGGAGAAGCCATCTCTCGCGGAGAGCATAGCCTTCCATCTCTCTGACGGAAGGGCGGCGAAGCGGCAACGCGCGCTGCCCGTGTACGAGTACACCGGCCACTTCTTCAACGCCCCTGCCTTCTTCAAGGTGACAAGCACCACTGGTCACGTCTTCTCGTGTGACTTCACGCCACAGCACCAGAACTGGGACCGCACAGAGGAGGAGGATCTCTTCCGCGCCCCAGTACACTGGAAGGATGAGTCCGGCAAGGTGTCCCGCCACCTCGCGCACGAAGCGGAGGGATGTGACACACTGGTTCTGTGGCTCGACTGTGACCGTGAGGGAGAGAACATCTGTTTCGAGGTGATGCAGGTTGTTCGTCACAGCATCTACGATATGCGAAACATATGGCGCGCAAAGTTCTCCGCCATCACGCGCGAAGAAATCGGCCACGCCTTCCTGCATTTGGGTAAACCGGACAAGAATGTCTCGGACGCTGTCACCTGCAGGCAGGAGTTGGATCTCAAGGTTGGTGTCGCCTTCACACGCTTCCAAACCAAGTACTTNCAAGGCAAGTACGGTGATCTCGACGCCAGCGTGGTCAGCTACGGTCCGTGCCAGACGCCCACGCTGGCGTTTTGCGTACAGCGGCACGATGAGATTTTGAACTTTAAGCCGGAAAACTATTGGAAGCTGGTGCCTGTGTCGAACCGCTTTGGTACGATACTCACATTTGACTGGGTGCGCGGCCGTGTATTTGATGAGCTGATGGCACGCCTGCTGCACCAGAAGGTGTCCCGTAACAAAGTCGCTAAAGTGATCAATGTTTCCGTCGGCACTGAAACACGTGCGCGTCCCACAGCCCTAAACACCGTGGAGCTCATGAAGGTGGCGAGCAAGGCACTTGGCATGGGCCCGCATCACGCGATGCAGGTGGCGGAAAACTTGTACATCTCCGGCTACATCTCCTATCCACGTACCGAATCTACTGCATACCCGTCATCGTTCAACTTGACGGGCGCTCTTGCCGCGCAGGAGCGAAGCCCGCTCTGGGGTGCCCATGTGCAGGAGCTCCTGAAACAAGGACACACGCGACCCAAGGCAGGCAAAGACGCTGGGGATCATCCACCCATTACACCCATGCGTGGGGCGGGCCCAGGAGAACTCTCAAGTGACGCTTGGAGATTGTACGAGTACATCACACGACATTTCATCGCGACGCTCTCACCAGACTGCAAGATGTCTCGCACAAAGCTCGTGGTGGAGCTCGGTGAAGAATTATTTACTTTCACTGGGAAGGTAGTGGAGGACCCAGGGTTTACAACGATCCTTCCTCATTATGCCGTGAAGGATGATAAGGTGCCAACAAACATCCAAGTAGGTAGTGAGTTCACCTTCTCAGACGTACGGCTGCAGGCGGGACAGACACAACCGCCAGGGTACCTGACGGAGGCCGACCTCATCGAACTGATGGAGAAGCATGGCATAGGCACCGATGCATCCATTTCGCAGCACGTGAACAATGTGGTTGAGCGTGGCTACTGCGCAGTGAAGCCAGGACGTACGATGGAGCCAACCAAGTTAGGTGTGGTGTTGATTCACGGTATCAAGAGTATCGACCCAGAGTTGGTGCTGCCGTTGGTGCGCAGCAAGGTGGAGGAGTACGTGACGTGCATCGCCGAGGGTGCCGCCGCCCTAGACGAGGTGCTCTCATACTCGTTGGATCTTTTCTTTGGTAAATTCCGATTCTTCAAGCAGAACATTGAGCGTTTTGATGCACTCATGGGGGCCTCTTTTTCATCACTCTCGGCATCTGGTAAGCCCATCACACGGTGTGGGAATTGTATGCGGTACTTAAAACATTTGGAGGCACGCCCGCAGCGACTGTACTGCGCCTATTGTGAAATCACTTACGCATTGCCACAGGGCGGGACCATAAAACAATACTCTAGCTTTAAATGTCCGTTGGATAACTTTGAGTTGGTTATTTGCCACGTAGATGGTGGTAAGTCCTTTCCCATTTGCCCGAATTGCTATAACAATCCGCCGTTCGAGGATGCAGTGCAAAAGGGAGGTCAGCGAAGGCAATACATGGCGTGCGATGAGTGTCGCCATCCGACTTGCTACCACTCCTTGGCAACCAATTACGTGGCGGACTGTGTCGACGAGCGGTGTGATGGTTGCATGGCCTTCGTGCCACGTACTT
The DNA here is from genome assembly GCF_000691245.1 of Trypanosoma grayi. Lineage (NCBI taxonomy): Eukaryota > Euglenozoa > Kinetoplastea > Trypanosomatida > Trypanosomatidae > Trypanosoma > Trypanosoma grayi. The sequence goes on from NW_008826304.1 coordinate 9,177, forward strand.
CAGGGAAGTGGAAGATCTGTTGTAATCACTGCACCATGATGATTCTACTCCCTCCTACCGCTCAGCGCGTGTACGTTAGCTCCGAGGAGTGTGGAGACTGTGGTGCCATGATGATGGACCTGCAGTTCCCTGAAGGGAAGTCGCCCCTTCCAAACCGCAAGGACCGCATTGTGGCGTGTGTCTTCTGCGATCCTGCGCTGAGTAGCAGCGTGGAGGAGGTGCGAGGCCGCATGGGGAACTTTAGCAGGCGCGGCGGTGGCGATGGCGGTCGTGGTCGTGGCAGAGGTGGCAGAGGCGGCAGAGG
>NW_008826305.1:0-3338 GCF_000691245.1 Trypanosoma grayi
GCTCTTGGGGAAGGCACCGACAAGGACAACAACAATGGCAGCAGCAGCGACGACGACGACGATGTTGTTGTCGACGGTGTGGACGTGTCAGTCGTGCGTGCGCGTCTGCTGGCGGAGCGTGCTGCACATCGCAAGGAGCGGCGGCAGTGGGAGGCCCTCCGCAACGAGCAGCAGCGGCACCTCAGCGGCCTGCGGCAGCTGCTCAACAGCAAGAACAGCGAGATGCAACGGGTGCTGCACGCCCAGCGGCAGGCGGAGACCGAGCACCGCACGGCAGTGGAGCAGTGGCGCAACAAGACGGAGGAGCAGGGGCAGGCAATGCGGCGCACCGAGCGCGCGCTCGCGGAGGAGCGTGCCGCGCAGCAGGAGCGCCGTGAGAAGACCGACATGTTGGTCGCACAGCTGAAGAAACTCGCGGAGCAGACGCGGCGGTTTAAGGAGGTGACGGACACACTGGCGGAGTGGCTGCACATGAGCACAAGACAGCCGGAGGAGGTGCTGGCGCGCCTGAAGGAGAAGATGGCGGAGGAACACCCGTGAGGTGTGTGCATGTGGCTGCGAGGCTGTGGTGTGCTAGGACCTGTCGCGGCTGTTGTTGGTGTTGAGTCTTGTCGTGGCCCCTTTTTTATGTTGTGGTATGTGTGTCTGTGTGTGTGTGTGTGCCGCGCCACGGCCACGGAGTTGTTGCTGTTGGCGTTGCTGCCTTCTCGCTACAGCTGGTGTTGCTAGTTCCTCTCGTTTTCTAATTGCTTCCCACCCCACTCTCTAGTGCGGCTGAGCAGTAGGGAAGCCGTATCGCAATGCCGAAACGGCCGGTCGTTATCTTTCTCTTCGCACAGGAGAAGCTTCTGTTCCGCTACCCGCCGCACAACCCCTTTACCATCGATGTCAGCAATAGCAACAGCAACAGCAGCAGCACGACGAATGCACCCACTGCTGCGCCCTCGTCTCCGTCACGAAGCGGACACGCAAAAGCGAATGGGAACCCCGACCCTGTGGCGGCATGCGGTCCCACTGTGTCACCCCAAAAGGAAACGCAACAGCAGCAGACACCTGCTGGCGTGGGGGTGCGGCACAAACCCCGTATAGGGAAAAGATCGCAGCTTTCCAATGTGGACTCTAGACTCTCCTTGGATGGGGAGGGAGACGCACCACGGCCAACGCGAATCGCACCGTTGACCTCTTCGCCTGCAACAACAATAGCAGCAGCAGCACCCTTACCACCACCACCACCACCACCAGTCGTGCACCGTGGTCGGGGCGGCACCACCACCAACAGCAATGGCAATGACAGTCGTGGCGCTAAAAACGCCGCCCAGGGAGGTGCTGAAACATGCGTTGGGCTCCAAACCACTGTGCTGTTGCATCTTCTTCGTGCGAGCTTCTCGATGTGCACGACGATTCAGTTTGCCGGTGGCACGTTCCTTATCTATCCGCTTCTACCCAACTCCGTCAAGTCGCAGCGGCTGCAGCCATCCGAGTCGTGGCGTTCTCGCGACGCCGATGAGGATGAGGATGACGACGAGGTGAAGAGTGGTGCGTCACAGAGGTCGGACGGGGTGGCGGTGGCGCACCGCACGCTTGACGTCGTATTGGTTGTTGCCATGCAGCAGCCCGACCGTGAGAACGGCGCCACAGCAATGTTTGTACAGGCCTTCATGAACGTCCTCGTCCGAGAGGAGCTGCGTTCGCAGTATGTGACAGGACAGGTGCTTCGGATGGAGCAGCGGCTGTGTGCGTGGGAGGTGGGCGGTGGGGACGATGGTACCGGCAGCAGTGGTAACACTGCTGGTGGTGGTAGTGGTGGTGGAGTTGTTGCTGGTGGGTGTCGTCCTCCTGCTGCGGAGATGTTCAAAAAGTTGCTGCAGTACCCTCAGCTGTCGCTGTGTAGGGAGATCATGCTGCTTGCAGAGCACATAATGACCGGTGAGCGGCCTTACAACGACGACGGCATCGTTACCTTGATGGGTGTGCGGTCTCCAACTTGTGGACCTCTCCCGATGGCTCCTCGGCGTGGGGGAAGCGGTGCCACCACCTCCACCGGCAACAGCAATGTAAACCTGAGGTCGAGCGTGGGCAGTGCAACGGAGCTCGTGGTGCATGGGCTATTCAGCCTGCCGCTCACCACAATCTTGGGGCGTCGAGGCACCCCACCGTCGCTCTCCTCCGCCTACGTGAAGCAGAACCCAAACTACATTGTGACGCTTGAGGATCCAGGTTTTGTTGAGCGCTTGTCGAAACCATATGCAGAGGGAGTTGGTCGGCGTGCGTCGCAGCTGCTTCCACTCGCCGCCATTCGAACAGCGCTTAGCTCGCTCTCTCTTCCGTGGCGCATCGGTGAGTTGTACCGTGCGTTGGAGCGGTCCTTTGCAGAGGCGAGTCAGTTGCGTCAATCGACAAAGCAGCAACAGCAACAACAGGTGCCATCAATCAGTACCAACAGCGCCATACGTGCGGGATGGGTCAGCGCAGAGGGAAGTTTAGCACACGAGGCCTCTACCAGCAATAGCAGCATTACTGCCGTCGTAACTGCTGCTGAGGAGCAGAACCTTGTTGCTGACGGTGATGTTCTCGCCGTGGAAGCGGTGGAGTTTCTTCGCTTGAGTGGTGCACTGGCGGTAGATGCCGAATTAACGGTGGTGTTTACGCATGGCGACCTCCTCCCCATCGCAGGCCTCTCGCGCCGGTCGAATGAAAGGCGACGCAAAGACACGACATTGACAAGGAGTTACACACTCAGTCCACAGGAACGACCGTTGGATAAACCCAAGACGAACACGACCGTCGCGCCCGCGTCTTTGATTGGAGTAATGCTGCAGGAAGGCCTGCGGATGTCTGCTGCGGGCGGTGGTGGAAGCGCCAATGGGCTTGGCACGCCCTTCATCAATGCTGAGGACACACCCGAGACGCCTCTGACGGCGACGCTGTCGGTGACGTCCGCTTTCCCGTCACCCACCGCTGCTTGTGGTGGTGGTGGTGGCAGCAGTGGCACGGCGGCAGTGGGTGTGAGTGATATTCCCTACTTCGAGGTGTACTGCGCGTGGGGCAGTGCGTGTCCGATGTGCGAGGAGCTTGCAGCGGCATCGTACGTGTGGCGTGCGGGTGGCACCCCGGTGCGGCTGTCGTTCCCGTTTCTCGGCTCAGCCGTCGCGGAGGCGGCGCGGCGGCGCGCTTTGACGGGCCCCCGCGCCATCGACCAAGAATGCTGCGGCCTTCTGGCGGACCAACGACCGTGGTTCACGCGCGCTGACCCGCTTACGGCGCCGCTGGTGGGGACGGATGCCTCGCCAATGCAGCTGTACCGCCGACTCACGCGCGGACACGGTGACGCGGCGGGG
>NW_008826305.1:3446-9469 GCF_000691245.1 Trypanosoma grayi
CCGCCAACCTCGACCTCATTAGGAGTCGCCTCAACAGCGCGCTCCAGCAGAGGAAGGAGCTGGAGGAAATGAGCACGCAGCTGGCAGAAAGGCGGCGCGCCGCAGCGGCGGCGGCAGCTGAGGCGACGGCGGCGCGTGCCTGTAGTGGTAACAATGCTGGCCAGCAGCAACAGCGAGTTCTGAGGGCAAACCAGCGTTACCACAAACGGACGATCTACACACCCAGCTCCGTTCCTGGCGAGTTGTTGCCACTCTCACCCGGGGTGGTCTCTGTCTCTCACACCTCGTCCCCGTGGCTGCGCCCGCATGATCCCGAGGAGGGCAACCCGATTCCTATCGCCACACGCCTGATCGGAACGGAGCGCTTTGTCCCGTTTGAGGCCCTTATGCAATTTGTCTTTCACCACACCATCGCACTGCTATGGGGGAAGACGGGCATCCATGTCGAGACGCTGCTGCGGCTGCTGGAGCGCAACCTTCGACGGTTGCGGCCATTCCTGACTCACTACGCGTACCTGCGGCAACTTCCGACCACCACCGCGCCCATCGCCTCTACCGTCATCAAGACAGTGCACACAAAGTCGCCTGCAGGGTCTTTGTGTGGGTCTTGCCCGTCGTCGCCCTCTGCAGGCACCACATCAGAGCGGGAAAGGCACATGGAGAAGAAGAGTGAGGAAGAGGAGGAGGAGGAAGAAGCACCGTTGGGGTTGGAGCGGCAACTCCAGGAGGCTGCTACGGTGTTCACGAAACTCTCCCTCATGGATGCATTGAAGCAGCTGAACGGAATGAGCGTTGAGGTGGTGCCGACGCGGCTGCTGCTGCACGCTGTGGTGAATGCCTTTTCTGATGTGCTGCTCATAGGAGGAGGCGGAGGACAGTCTGGCGTGGCCTCCTCTGTGCGTTGATGCTTAGGCGTTTGCCCCGCTAAGGGCTGAATTCTGTTTTTTTTTCCCCGTTTTTGCCCCCAAAAGGCCCTTTGCTGTCTGTTGCATCTATTACTTCGTGTTATCACTATGGTTTTTTTTTGCTTTTTGTTTTATTTTTAGGGGAGGGGGGCTAGTTTAGAAAGAGGAAATAGGTAGCGGGGAGGAGGACTGCGCAAGTAGCGGCGTGCATACCGCGAAAGCACCCTTGCACAAAGAGAAGAATCCTCCCCACTGTGCACTAGCTGACTGGGAACAACGCATCCGATACCGTGGAGAAGGAGATGGATCACGGTGTCATCGGAAATGTCCTTGGTGTCATCTTCGTTGCGCTGTGGTGCGTGGTTGCCTTCCTCTGCTTTTCCCGCATCCACCCGCTGCTCGACGACCGCCACCACCTGCTGGCGTCCCCGCTGGTGCCTGTGAAGGTCTGCATTGTGACACTGCTGGGCCTTGAGGCCATCGCGTACGCCGCGATGGGCGAGCTGGAGCTCTTCTTCCCTGACGCGCCCTGGCGGCTGATGCCAGCGTATGTATTCCACATCACCGTGCAGCTTTTTCTGCGGCCGGCGGCGGTGGTGCTGTTCTGTATCGTCGTGTCCACGCCGGCGGCGTTGTACGGCTGTGCGAGGCGCACGGCGCCCCATACGCACGCCCAGCGCGACGTCACAGCTACACCAGTGGCAGTGGCGGCGGCGGCGCCCGTCAACGGCAGCGCAGCCTTTCGTTCGTCTTTCCTGTGCCGTGAGGGAACACGCGGCATCGACGACCACGACGACGATGGCTACTCGGTGATGGACTGCGGGGGGCGTGGGGACTACACACGATCAGGCGCCGAGGAGCGATGCTGCACGTCCGTGACAGATGTCGCGGATGTACAACTTATGTACACCGTTCCTGGTGAGGATGATGAGGATGAGGAATGCCGTGCTCCTGTTGCGATGACTCCACGGAACGGACCGCACAGAAGTGGTGTTCGTTCGCCTTTGCAGCTGGACTTTCTCACGCGAAAGATAGTTGAAGGTGACGACAGTGAAAGCCAAATTGCCCGGCAGAAGCTGATGATCTGGGAGGATAACTTGACCATCGTGGACCGCAACCTCGACGAGAACGAGCGGCACCATAGCAGCGGCAGCACAGTACCAGGCATGTCGCAGCCGCAGTTAATGACGACGATGGAGTGTTGGGAGATAAGCGCCGTCACATCTGGTTACAGCTGGAAGGACAGATGCGTGCAGTGCGGCAGCACACTGTTCCGCTGGGTCTTTGGCCGCCCCCCGCCAGAGGATCTCGCAGATGAGCATGAAAGTTTAGTGGAGCGGTGGTCGCGTCAGCTCTTGTGGCGCGTCGCACTACGACTTCGACTGTTCATCCTCTTATGGGTATTCTTCTTTTTACTGAGCATCGTCTTTGTGGAGTGCGCGTTGAAGGAGGAGCTGCGCAGCTGCCACGAACGCACCTCTGAACTGGCGGTATGCCGCAGCATCGGTTTGGGCGGGGCTGCGCCGCGGCTGCATCTCCCGCGCACGCTTAGCATTCTCGTGCTCATCAACAATGCGCTGCTCCTTCTCTTTTGGGCAATGTGCGGTGCCGAGTGTCTTAGTCGCATCGGCAACGTTCTAACAAAGCAGAGTTTTCTTCGGACATACCTCATTGGTGCGTTGTTACTAGCGGCGCTCACAATGTATGAGTGTCTGCAGCTCTTTGATGCGCTGCGGTATAACGGACTCGTGACGGTGGTGATTGTGTCGCTGAAGAACGTGTGCGACGGCTTCTTAGTCTTGCTTCTGGCGCTGCGGCTTGGGACTGCCAGTCGGCGGATGCCGCAGTGGTACACGCTGCTGGGGTCACTCTTCCTGCGCCCCACCGCCTCCGCGTGGCTCTGCGAGAGGCGCCGCAACTAGTGGAGGAGCACGACGGCTGCGCGTGTGTGTGGGGGGGGCTGGGGGGAGAGAAGAGTGCCGCTCACATCCGCCATGGACGGCGCGGGTGGGGGATGCGAAACACGTCGAAAACACAAAAGGCACTTGAACTGAGAACGACAGAAAAAGGTCTAGTGCGCAACTGTTTCTGTTTTTGTTTTTGTCTTCTTCTTTTGTTTGTTTGTTTCCAACAGTCTTTATCTTTGTTCTCCTTCGACGGTAAATCCCCCACACGTGATTTCAGTGGAGCCACGGGGCTCCGGCAAGGGAGGGGTCTGGAACGGGAATTCGCTCGCGAGACAGTTTTTGACGCGTCATGACATTGTTGTTGTTGTTGTTGTTTTTCTTCTGTTGTGTGTCTTTCTTTTCTTATTGCTGTTGGTGTTGAGGATTATTACTACGACTATTATTATTTTGTGCGTGCGTGGGGGGGGGCGCGCAAAAAGGGTTGAGAACCAACGGCGTGTAAAGTTGGTATAAGCGGAGGGAAAGAGGTGTTGTGGTAGAGCGAATGAGAGGGGGGGGAGAGAGAGAGGGAAGGAAAAGAAAAAACGCGAGAAAAGTGAGGAGGAGGACATAAAAGGGACAGGATCCGGTGAGGCACTCCATTTCTGCGCCTACTTGTGCGCATGCTAACTGCCTTCACGGGCCTGGATCCCTCTGTAGCTGTGTGTGTGTGTGTGGATGGGCGTGCGCCACGCCCACTGCTATTGCTTTCTTACCTTGTGATGTGCACAAGGCTGTTTGTAATGTGTCATATTATATATATATATATATATATTTATGGTGGTGGAGTGCTGGCTGTGCGCACTGTGTGGTGCGGGGCCCCACTGCAGCGGCGCGGCGGCAGCACACACGCGCGCAGGCACATGGCTGTGTGTCCGCAGACGTGCGTGGAGACGTAAGTATGCGCGCATGCATCAATACGCGTATAGCACCGCCCCGTCGGCCCGCTTGACGCACCCCACGCACACATTCACCTGCTCACACAATTCTTTCCTTCTCTCGCACTTGTGTCTTTCTTTGTTTTCGTTGTGCGCCCTCGCCGCAGAGGAGGGAGAGACCCCTTAAGCCCCTTGTTTTAAAGCTAGAGCACATCAAGAAGAGGAAAAAGAGGAACGGCACGCACAGGAAGCAGGCAGAGAGAGAGAGAGAGAGGAAAGGTATATTTTTCGTCTTCGTTTCCCTTGCCCAAGACACAGGAGGGAAATCAAGACGACAGGGATAAAGACACTCTCGGCCGTTGTAGAACACTTCACACCGTCGCTAGACTCACCGTGATTGCACCAACCACCAACACACACAAGGCGGTGCATACATAACATACTCACACCAAGAGGAAGGCAGGCGTCATGGACAACACGTTGAACACGGTCAACCCGCTGCGCGTGGGGCTTCAGCAGTACACCGCCGGGCTCGCAAATGTCGCATCCAGCAACAACACCAAGGCCCTCAACAGCGCCCGCTCGACAATAACGACAAGTCACTCGAACAGCGCCCGCCGCTCCGGTAGTAAGCGCGACCACGACACCGCCACCTCGACCGACGTGGGGCAGCAGCAGTCGAAGGGCGGTGCCGCAACAACGACGGATGCGACTTACGCTGCTCCAGCTGGTGGCGCTAACCGCGTAGTCGAGGTGCAGCCGCCTCCCAAGAAGAAGAAGGTCACCTACGCTCTTCCGAACCAGAGCCGTGAGGAGGGGCACTTCTACGTTGTGCTCGGCGAGGACATCGACGTGTCGACGCAGCGCTTCAAGATCCTGTCGCTGCTGGGCGAGGGCACCTTCGGCAAGGTGGTGGAGGCGTGGGACCGCAAGCGCAAGGAGTACTGTGCGGTGAAGATCGTGCGCAACGTGCCCAAGTACACGCGCGACGCGAAGATCGAGATCCAGTTCATGGAGAAGGTGCGGCAGGCCGACATCGACGACCGCTTCCCGCTGATGAAGATCCAGCGCTACTTCCAGAACGAGACGGGGCACATGTGCATCGTGATGCCCAAGTACGGCCCGTGCCTGCTCGACTGGATCATGAAGCACGGCGCCTTCAGCCACCGCCACCTGGCGCAGGTCATCTTCCAGGCGGGCGCCGCGCTGGACTACTTCCACACGGAGCTGCGCCTCATGCACACGGACCTGAAGCCGGAGAACATGCTGCTGGAGACGGGCGAGACGACGGCGGACCCCGTCACGCGCAAGACAACGCCGCCGGATCCGTGCCGCATCCGCATCTGCGACCTCGGCGGCTGCTGCGACGAGCGCCACAGCCGCACCGCCATCGTGTCGACGCGCCACTACCGCAGCCCCGAGGTGGTGCTGGGGCTGGGCTGGATGTACTCCACCGACATGTGGTCGTTGGGCTGCATCATCTACGAGCTGCACACCGGCAAGCTGCTGTACGACACGCACGACAACCTCGAGCACCTGCACCTGATGGAGAAGACGCTGGGCCGCCTGCCGCCGGAGTGGGCGGGGCGCTGCGGCACGGAGGAGGCGCGGCAGCTGTACAACTCAGCGGCGCAGCTGCGCCCCTGTACCGATCCGAAGCATCTCGCCCGCATCGCACGCGCCCGCCCCGTGCGTGAAGTCATCACGGAGCCGCTGCTGTGCGACCTCATCTATGGGCTGCTGCACTACGACCGCCAGAAGCGGCTCACAGCGCGGCAGATGACGATGCACCCGTACGTCCTCAAGTACTACCCGGAGTGCCGCCAGCACCCCAACTACCCCGACAACCGCCCGGGCCTGCGTCCCACGCCGCTTATGTAAAGTCTGCGGGGATGAATGGTGGGGGGGAAGTGTGAGGAGTTGGGCAGAAAACTGTTGATTGTGCTTGAATAGTGAGTAATGTGCACTATTTTTTGGTGGTTTTTTTTTTCCTCGTGGAGAGGTCGTTGTTGCGGTGGGATTGGCTGGTGGAATTTGGGCGTATCATCACGTCATTTACTTGTCTGTTGTACCGCCATGTTCACGCACACACTTATGTAGATGAATCTGTGTGTCAGAGAAGAAGAACTGTTTAGAATATGATAATAGACCGGGTGATTTGTTGTTGTTGTTGTTGTTGTTGTTGTCGATGATTCTTTTCCTCCCACCGCCGTGGCATGGTGTGCTGCAGCTTTGCATCACAGAAGAATTCTGACAACGTGTGGGAATGTGGATGCGAGGTGGAGGAGCGAGAA
>NW_008826306.1:0-6674 GCF_000691245.1 Trypanosoma grayi
TCCCTGTGCGCGTGAGTGCCAGCGACAGGATTCAGCGCCAAAGGATAAATCTTCTACATCAGGGTCTCGAGTCATAGCAGGAGAAGCGCATTACATCTCTCCGTATCGTTCAACTGGGGGTCCCCGCGTTCTGTTGTACATGGGCACTAATGTCCGGCAGATACATCATCTGCGGCAGATGGTCTTTGCTCTCGTGGAGAAACTTGAGAAGCTCGTATTGCACCTGGCGGGTGAATGCATTCCTTTGCGCCGTCAGATCCTGCATGTATAGCTTGCGATTGTTCTCGCTGATGCCAGATTCACGGTTGACGTCTTCCAGCACACGGGCCCTCATGGCTATCACTTCCTCCTGTGCCCGCATCTTCTCACGCAGTTCTCGGTAGAACGTAATGAACCGATCGAAGAAGATGATCTGCAGCTTTGGTAAGCGCAGGTACTCAATCAGATTGAGACCACCGCCAGATTTCGTGCCGTCAACGTTGTCTTCGCTCGTGTTTGCGATGCGTGCTTCTTCGTACCGGTAGAGGAGATTCAGCAGTGACTGCGGCAGGCCAATAAGGCACATGTAGTGGTACAGCTCCGGTTCACCATTGCCAAAGTAAACCACCGCATCGATATAATGTGTCTGCTCATCAACGTAAATCACAAGAAGGCTCTGTTCAGGAGATTTTGTCGGTTCACAAGGCGTTATAGGCGTTAGCACCTGGCTAAAGTCCAAGGTAGTCGTCACAATTGGCTTGTTATCATCAATGCAAGAGTAGCAGAGGCGCAGGCACCGTGATGGGTCAAAGTCAACGCACCTGCAGCAAAAAAAGAGGTAGTCCCCAGGAAGGCGAATACGGCTTGCCAATGGAGAATTGTAGGCGGGTAGTTTCTGCTGCAGCTCCACCACACGTTGCGCATCTTCGGTTTTCTGTAGAGTGCCAAGCTCAATGTGGAAATCTTTTCCACGGCTGCCATTCTCCTCCAAAACCTTTGTGTACAGCTCGTTGTGGGCAGCTGCCATCTCCTCATTCTTGCCATCAAGACTATCAAGGTTTGGGTCAGCGTACTCCTCAAAGCCGATGATACCGAGTATGATCTCGGCTAAATTTGTCCCCACATCACGTGCGTTAAAATCGTCAAAGTTTGGTGTCGTTCCGTAGCGGCGCGTGAACATTGCCACCGGACCGGCAGCGTACACGCGCTTGTCGGTGGTGCGGTAGTTTGCCTCAACGATGACGCGTCCATCGAACACAATAGACCGTCTAGTCAGCGTGGATAGAATGTGGCCGTCAATGTCCTTATCCTCGCAGCAGACGATGAGGCTGCAGCCCAATTCTACTGAGCTCGAAACGCCACCGGAGGGGCCAGCGTTTCCTTCCTCGCCATGTGTGGGCACAGGCGAAATGACAACAGTCGTCAGTGTGGTGCCGTCGTCGTCGTACTCCATGCGGGTGACGCGGTAGCCGCGCAAAGTATTGGTGCCCAGTGAGTTCCACATCTTTACCACACAATCAAAGGCATCCTTGTCTACAAAAGGGTTTGTCACCTCTGGCATCACCACAACAATGCGCTGTGGCGAGAATCCGAGACGCACAATCGAGGTAACGGCAGCAAACGCATCGAGCCCTGAGCCGTAGACGAGAATGTTACTGATGTTTTGCGGATTGCGGTCCAAGTCGTGGAGGTGCTGGCGGAGTTTCTCAACAGCCGACTCACCCGAAAGCGCAAGGGTACCCTGTGGCACGAATCCACGCGAAATCTGGTGCGATGGATGGTGGAGCCGACAGATCGACTGCGGAATGACACACTGACGTCCTGTTGTGAGAATAAGATAATCGTAGGGTTCATACGTGTCGTCGTCGATACTCACGTATCGCTGAGTTGTATCGGCATCCACGACAGAGCCGCACACAACACGCACCGGGCTTCCCACAATGAAGCCCATGTGTTCTCGCTCCAATAGCTCCATCCGGTCCACGCACCATAAGTACGGCTGCTGATTCGGGTGCACCGGCATACCGTCAGTCGAGATGAGCACGATGTTTGTGAAGGTCACATACGGCACGGCAAGAAGACGGTGGATACATGCCAGGCCAGTGGAGCTGGCGCCAACCACAATAATCCGTGTGTGAACGAGTTTCTTACGGTCCCCAAGCAGTCGTCGTGTAGCAACGAAGAGGCATCCAAGTGACGCCACATCTTTTCCGTCCACAGTTTTTTTATCAGGTTCGTTGGCCGTCCAATTCATTACAACTCGGCGTTTCTCTTGTACCTGCCGCGGTGGGGCGTGCACCAACTGCCGCAGCAGTGGCGCATAGGGGGCTGAGCGATTGTCCTCCAACACGAGCGCCACCTCACACCCTGTGTGGCGCAGTAACTCCCGTACAAAGAATTGGACGTGGCAACGATACGCAGCCCTCACATAGAAGCTGCGAATGAGAATACCACGCATCTCTTGTCGAAAGAACTTTCGCCGCCCCTCCTCTGGACTAAGGCTGATATCCGTCTCGGTATAATCCAGCGGCTTTTCCGTGTAGTAGTTCACAAACGTATCAAGATCGTAGTTAGCCCGCAGTGCGTACATTTCCTCTACCGTCAACAACCGTCCCGATGCGACACCAACAATGGGCTGTGTGTTACCTTCGTCAGTGTCCGCAATGAGGCCGAAGGCAACCGAATTGGTCGGCTTGTTTTTTTCTTGTATTGCATCATTTATAGCACCACATGCAACGTCAATATCATCTAGCAACGCCGCGACGTGTTGTTGGGAGAACTCACCGAGCGGTTCTTCAAGAAACTCTGAGATGCGCTCTACATCAGCTGTGCTGCGCACCGGCACCACCCTTATAGGGTCCGCCGCAAATCTACAAGTAATCCAGAGACCTTCAGGCGGCGGCACTGCATCTCCCTTGGCATTGCGCGGCTGATACTTCCGAAGGGGAACACCCTCGAACTGCTGCAGGAAAGGCGGCTCCTCCTGGTCGTACGGAAGGACAATCATGGCGTACTCCACAAAGGGAAACTCCTGAAAAACAAACGGCAGGAACTGTGTGGCACACAGCGCGTAGTCTGGGTCGATGTGGAAAAAGTAAATCCGCACAACATTTGGAGTGTCCGAGTTGGTGCCCTTCGTCACACCCTTTGCGGTGCTGCGACGTCTCCACATTGGGCGTAGTTTACCAAACGCCTCAGTGGCGTACTGCCGTGAGATCACCTGCTGGTCCTCGATGGATGCTTCCAGGCACATGAGCCCCACCACGCGGTGCGAATTGGCGTCCTCGGCGATGATGGCCTTACGATATGTGTCCTGGTACTTAAGAATCTCATCTAGATAGAACTCCCCTGGCAACGCAGTGATGAGGCCACGTCCATCCAGGAGGTCTGAGACAAAGTCGTCGTAGTCTTCCACAATGCCAAGACGGAGGGCCAGCTGCGGTACAATCTGTGAGGACCGGATGTGGAGTAGTGATCCTTTAAATTTGCAGTTGTTGAGTGGCACAGTATTTTTCGAAAATCGTTCTAGCTCGGGGTACGAGCAGCCCGTTGGGAAAGGAACCAGCAAGTGCGCTGTCAGCGGTGAATTCGTGAGGGCAGTGTTCAGTAGCAACCCGATAAGGTCCTCTGAACTGTAGCTGTGAAGGAGTAGTTTCCGCTCTATATCCAACGCCCGTTTGTCCTGTGGGTCGGGTACGCCTGAATGGAACGCGCTGGAAGGCGGTGCAAGAACAGAGCGAATCCATAGCGTGTTATAGGGCGCTATCCGCGCAACACCAGCATCTCCACCGTTAGCGTTGTGTGCATCGGTCTGCTGCAGCATCCACTCCCAGGAATCGCTCGGAATAGATTGGACATGCGGTGTGTCGTCGAGGCAAATACACCCCACCACCCTTCCAGAGATGGTTGATACCGCGGTGATGCATGTCACGGAGCGCTCGATCAGCACCATGAAGTCCGCTGCCGTCTTCCATGGGAAGAGTGCCGAGGGCGGGGCACAAGGCGTGATGGTGCCCAAGCGTGTCAGCTGCGAGAGAGGGCCAGCATCACTTGCACGACTGCGCCGAAGCGTTACGTGAATATCGTCCGCTGTGACCATGATACGGCACCCACTGATTGTTATTCTTGCTGTTTCTGCTGGTATTTCGTTCGGTTAGTGCCCCTCTTAAAATTTCACTACGACGTGGCCCTGTTTTGCCACTAAACCAACTGACATTGCAGTAAGAGTGGGCGCATATTGCAAACAGGCGAAGACGAAGATATTCGCGATGGAGGAAAACAAAAACAAAAAAAAAACAAGAAGGAAGCGGGGAAAGAGATTGTTATGGCACACTTCCACACATAGCACAACCTCAGAGGGTCGTGCACCGCTGGCACCTCGCGCAGCAGCGCTGTCCCCCCCACCCCCCTCTGCAGGGGGAAGAAAAAAGCACACAGAGAGAGAGAGAGACCAAGGAAGAAGAGCCGACACAAACACTATTTACCCATTCTCACCTCACTGAAAGAGGAGAGTGGGAGGACACGAATTGTGTACGTCGCCCTACAACAGCAAAGGAAATCAAGAGCATGCACGCACAAAAAAGAAAAGAGTTCGGAGCTGTTTCTATCAAGGGCGGGTCGTAATCTCATCTGCAAAACAGTCTGCTAAAGATGTACATATATATATATAATGCATTTATCATCAGCCTGATTCTTCTTCACCCTTGGTCCCACGCTAACGGTCCTTCCTTCGTTCAGCTTATCGCACTGGCCTTGTTTTTCTTCTTTTCTTGTCGCAATTCAGGCTGGTCCTTCATTCTTTTCTCTTTTCCTTTTTCGTTTTCTCCCCCTCACTGTTCTGAATAACGTTCTTCCCTTAGCTCACGTCGACGCACCGCAGACGCGAACCGAGCGAGAGAGCGAGGCAGAGCGCACAACACCTCAGTCTCCCCCTTCACGTCTACTCTCGTTCACCCTCCCGTACTGCCACCACAGCCAGCGCTCCCCGCCTACTGAGGCTTTATAGAGGTGAGAATGTTGGCGCGTATCGTCATCATGTCGCGTTTCGTTCCCCGCAGGTCGCCCTGCTTCATGCGCCCGATGCGTGCGAGCTCCTTGTCGATGTACGCCACACCTCCGTCGAGGACCCTCGCCGCGATACGCGGGTACTGCACAGCCGCCTCACCTGCCACAAGTACAGCAGCATCCTTCACCTGTGCGAGCAGCTGCTGCTTCTCCTCGGCGCTCTTGCCCTCTACCAGCATGTCCTGCAGAAGTTTTGTTAACCCCACGTCGACACCAGCCTCCGCGGAGAGGTCGCCCGTCTCAAGGCGGTTCTTTCCGGTGTGGGCGTTGAGGAACTTCACGAATGCATCCAGCTCGCGGTCCTTGTTGTAGTAGATGGGCTTGTCCTTCATCCCCTTGGAGAGGAACACGAGGGTGGGGAAGCCGTCAATTTCATAACGGCTGCGCACAGCAGCATTGGCGCTGTCATCGGCGTTGAGGCTTGCAATGACGACATCCGGCTCGTCCTTGTACACCATCGCAAGGCGCTCGAAGATGGGATGCAGTTTCTTGCAGTGGCCGCACCACGGCGCGTAGAACATGATGAAGGTGTCCTTTGTGTCATCGAGGGCAATGGCATCATAGTTGTCCTTGTCGAGCTGTGTCACGTACTTGTGCTCGCGCGGCAAAGAGAGCCGCAGCCCCTGTGACCGCTCGTTGAGGAACGACACAAATGCAGAGGCATCGCGCTGCCCACTGTACCTCTCCGGCTTCACCGAGCCAGCGGGGAAGAACAGAATCGTCGGGTACCCCGACACGCCAAAGCGGCCGGCGAGATCGCCGTGCTGCGTCGCGTCGACCTTGCCGACAAGCACCTTTCCACTAGCCGCCTTGGCCGCAAGGCCGAGCTTCTGCATCTCTGGCACAAGATTCTTGCAGTGTCCGCACCACGGTGCGTAGAACTCCACCAGCGCGGGGATGTCCTTGCCGACCTGGGCGTCAAATGTAGCGGCGTTGAGGTCCGCGACGCCCTCCAGTGGCTCTGACGGGTCTTCGGCAAGCGCCACGGACGGGAATGCGGCGGCGACTAACACCACCGCCAGGAAGATAGCTGCACGGATAGAGGAACAGCGACGCATTGCGATATTCCAAGAAGCGTGAAGGGACTTGATTGGCTCTTGCACTATTCTTGGTCTCTCTTCGCGGTGTTGGTATTGCTGTTGATGCCTCTTCCTTTTTTTTTGTTTGTTTAAATATATATTTTTTTCTTTTTTTTCTTTTTTTTGGAGCAGCAATAAGTGGAGAAAATCAGAGCAATGTCCCAAAGAAGTGGCATCCTCACGCGTGGATGAAAGCTCCGTGTGGTACAACAAGAGCCCTAGTGGAGGTGTATAATGCATAATATCTCTGTGTTTGCATGTGGTGGCAGTGATGATATTCGCGCGTATGTTTGTTTGTGTCAATGGGGGAAGGGGGGCGGTGACCGTATGCATGTGTAACTTAATGCACGCACCCCCTTTAAAGTTTCACGTAGAGGACTCAACAAGGCGAGAATGCGCCGAATAACCATGAAATGTGGCAGTAGTGATAGGCATGTGTGCAGGGAGTTCGTAGTGCATGAATGACGCTCATATTGTTTATACATAGACACGTAATCATACCATTTCCCTTTAGCCGTTCTTCACTCCCTCGTATATATATATATATATATA
>NW_008826306.1:6723-9447 GCF_000691245.1 Trypanosoma grayi
CACACACACACACACAAACTCACACAGAGAAACAATCACGGACGGCAAAAAAAAAAAAAATTACCACTGGGCCGTCTCAGTGAACGTGAGCACGCAGGAACGCAAGTATTGCCTTCACAGAGCGCTGTCCCTTATACTCCTGCCCCTTCGCCTCGAAGGGCGGGACCAAGAAAAGGGACGGGTATCCTTTCACTTGAAAGTGCGGCGCCAGTTGTCGCACACGTCGGCTATCTATCTTAGCCAGCACCACCCTTTCGCGAAGCATGGCGTCTGCGCGCACTGCGGCTGCCAGTTCTGCGTACACCGGCGCGAATTCCTTGCAGTAGCCACACCAAGTCGCGTAAAACTCTACCAGGGCAAACTTAGACTTCCCAACGACACTGCGGTAGTTGCCGCTGGCAAGCTCCGTGACGTCCTCAATCATCGCACCCGGGCCATCGACTGGGACATCGATGTGCACATCATCATTGGGGGAAAGGTAACTGTAGAGCACGAACAGTAACAGTAAACCAACGGAGAGCACCAATCCAATGACGAGGCTTCGTCGGTCTCTCGATCGCACTCCCATTCACAATGGAGGGGAAGGACGCGGAGCTTATGTGCACTTCGTTTGTCTCTTCGCACCGTAGTGTGTTTGTGTTTGTGTGTGCACAGCAAGGAGAGGAAAGACAGAACAAAACACAAAAAAAAGAACACGAAAAAAAGAGAGAATCACATCCTCCTCACTGAACGAAGCAGATGCACGTACATTATACCCGTATATATTAATATATATAGACGCTTATATTACACCACATGTAATATAAGTATGCGTATGTGTGTGTGTGTGTGTGTGCGAGAGAGAGCGAGTGTAAATGCATGCGCAGCCCACTGCGGGCAGCAGTGTTCATTTACTTTAGCATTACGAATGTGACACCGGCGGGAGCCAAGGCAACGCAGGGGCATAATCACACACACACAGAGACACAAGGATACCTATACAGGGCAAATGTGCAGCAGCAGCAGCATGCGTTATCTCTTTCTCTCTCTTTTTTCTCATTCTCTCTCTCTCTCTCTCTCGCCACCTACTCCACCCACCCTCTCCCGCTCCGCAGCTTCGCCGCTCCCTCACTCTCTCCCTTCGCATTCTTCCCTTCATGTGTGTTTTTTGTTTTGGTCTGTTTTTTTTTTCTTTTTCATTTGTTTGTAGTGCTCGTTTTCTGCCGTGCTCCTTCACTTGGACTTCTTTTCCCTTCCTCCCGCTGTGACAGAGGGCGTGTTTGCGCCATCTGTGGGCTCGCCGGCGAACTGTTTGCGCAGCCGCTGCATCTCCCGCATCGAATCCTTGCGGTCCTCCTCCGGCATCAGCCGCATAATGCCCACCAGCCCCATCGACACGAGCATCATAATGATCATCGGGTTCTTGAAGAAGTCAAACACGCTGTAGTGCTCGCGCGGTGTGTAGTACTCGTGCACGCCGACAAACGGAATGATCGCTGGCGAGGACTCGTCGAGGCCGCTCCCCTGCACCGGCGTCATGCTGGCGTCATTCGCATACGTGCGGATGATTGGCGCGGCGATGCCGTGCGTTGTCTTCTGTGTCACATCCACACGCACGGTCGGGTACACAAAGTGGGCGTACTCCCCGTGGAGTTGGTACGTGCCGTATGGGACGTCGTACAGTACGAAGGAGCCGTCAGTGTGCGTGGGGGCGCGGAGTGTGTGATGCGCGTTGCTCAGCACAACCTCGCCGCCCTGCACGCGCCACAGTGGGCTCGTAGCGTCAGGGTGGTTGAAGTAATTCGGGTGCAGCCCAAGCCGGCCGTAATACGACACGGTGTTGAGCTGTTGCTGTGGCACCGCGGGCGCTTCAGAAGTGGCGGTAACAGTAGAGGCCAAGACGTAGGCGGCGATAATGATGAAGGCACCGCTGTATCTTGTCGCTATCGTCATCCCCTTCGTTGTACTCATTGTTCCGCTACCAACAAGAAAGAGGATAAGTTAACCTAAACACTGGCAGATACCACCGCTGCACAAAGGGCGAGACAAGATAAAGAAATATGAGAAAAAAAGAAAGGGGCAAAGAAACCACAACAGAGGGAAGGCGGAGGAGGAGGAGGAGCAGATCCATATTGACATGTGGTGGTGAGCAACTACAGCAAAACTTGAAGGGACATATGCTTTTCTTTTTGCTCTTCTGAAGGAATGTGTGGGTGGGGAGATGTGGGTGGTGCTTCTTTTCTCCGCTCCTTTCGTCTCTCTTTGTTGGCTTCCCCACTCCCCCTCCCACCCCAGCACAATCCGTAAGAAGAACAGCAGCACCAGTAGTAGTAGTAGTAAGAGTAGTAGTAGTAGCAGGCAGAATCCCTCTACTTCACCACAAACATGATGAGTAGCACTAGGATGATGACAAGCACAACGATGCACGCCATCTTCTTCCCGTCGCTTGCGGAGTCGAGCAGCACAGCCACCTTCTTCATTGCGCCCTCGAGGCGCAGCTGGGCCCGCGTCACGCCCTCGTCAATGTCGTCTAGCACGTGCTCCTGCGTGTTCAACTCGTCGTTGATGTTCACTGCCGTCTCCTTCACACGGCGCACGCCGCCGGCGAGGCGGTCGAGTGTCGCCTCGTCGGTCTGCATGTGGCGCTGCTGCGTCGCGTGCTCCTGCTGCAGGAAGTCGTTGTGCTCCCGTGCCGCCGCGTCACCGGCCGCCTCTGCTGACGCGTGGCCGCCGAACTGCGTGGCG
>NW_008826307.1:0-8226 GCF_000691245.1 Trypanosoma grayi
AACCGCTGTAACATAGTCTTCTGTTCCCATTTTGCATGGGCGAGATGAAAACCCCGGTGTATTCTCATCTGGTCCTCCTTCCGCTGCTCGTTATTGCCGTCATTGTGGTTTTTTCTGTGAGTACACCGTACGGCAATGAGGTATCAGAGCACGGGTTCCGTGCAGGCTTCTTTGACCTGCGGCTGAAGGATTCCGAGCGGTTGTTGAGTGCTATTGGCAATGGGGGACAAAAACAAGAAGCGCTGGCAGTGGAGTTTTTTGCCGGGGGAGGTGCATTGGCGCTGCGGAACGCATACGACTCGTACCTAACGTGCAGGGGCGGGCGGGCTTACTTCACTGTCCGTACCGATGCCACCGCAAAGGAACTGTGGGGGCCTCGGATCCTTCCTGACGGGACGATGGCTCTGTTATCGTTGGCCTCGGATCGGTATCTGCGTGTGAGGAGACGCGCTCTGCGGTGCGATACCATCAGCGATAAGCAGGCTGCCAAGTGGGAGCCTCACATGGCGACGCGGAGGGAGTGCTGGTCTGTGGGCACGCTGGACGAACCGAGTGAAAATATTTCGGTCTGCTGGTCCGAGGTCAAGAAGGAGGCAGCCAAAAAGAAGATCATTCTGTTCGGCACACTAAAGCCTCTGAGGAGCCGTGAGCCCGATGATCCGTCAGACATGTACGACGCCTTCATTATCGCAAAGAGGACACTCACGAACTGGGCGAGGCTCCCCGGCGTCCAACCTGTCGTGTTCACTGATGATGCCCTGAACCAGAAGCTTGTCGAGCAGATAAACGCCGCACATATGGGACGACCTGGCATTTCTCAAATCGACGTCATCACTGAGTTTGAGGTGCATCCAACGTACAAGCAACCTACCTACCGTGGTCTGTTTCAGAAAGCGATCAGCAGCTATCCCAACGCCGAGGCCATAATGTACGCCAACATGGACATTCTCTTCACGTCCTCTCTCATAAACACTGTCAATGAGGTTCGGCGCGCCTACGAGAGGCGAGAGCATGCGGGGGCATCTATGAAGGGTTGGTTCATCATCGGACAGCGAACAAACGTAACCCTCACTGCGAATTGGTCGATGGACGACGAGCAGTGGGAGTCCCGACTAGAGACGGAGTTGCATGGGGCTGGAAGGCTCTACAGTGTGTTGGCCCAGGACTACTTCATCATGAACCCGACGCTCTTCAACTGGAGTGATATCCCTCCATTCATTGTGGGTGGTGTTGTGTTCGACAACTGGCTGACGTCCAAGGCGGTCATCATGGGACAGAAAGGTAGCGCACTGACAGTGGACGCTACCCGGACATTGATAGCAGTCCATGAGAACCACGCTGAAGATCTGTTTGCTAGTCGCAGAAAGCCGAAGTCTCGATACAACGTGCGTCTTATGAGAGCCAATGGTGGCCGTCCATATCGACTGACATCAGACTCTCCGTGTTTTACCTTACGCTTATCGGACAGGGCCGTTCATTGTCATAAGCGTTAGTTTTTTTATTTTATTTTTTTCTTATGTCTTTTGTTTTTTTTTCTGGCTGACTACATAAGGTCAAGATTCTTGGCTGTACAACACTGAGGGTAGAAAAAAAAAGGTGCCCAGTAACAAATTCCCTAAAGACCAGGGAGGCCTCTGTAAACGTGGTGATGTGCAAAGCTGTTTAACGGGTGCACGGCATTCTGCTCTTGTTCTCTTCCACCTTCCTTTTGATACTGTCAGATATGTAGAGACCATGGAATCCCATCTGGTCCTCAATCCGCTGCTCGTTATTGCCGTCATTGTGGTTTTTTCTGTGAGTACACCGTACGGCAATGAGGTATCAGAGCACGGGTTCCGTGCAGGCTTCTTTGACCTGCGGCTGAAGGATTCCGAGCGGTTGTTGAGTGCTATTGGCAATGGGGGACAAAAACAAGAAGCGCTGGCAGTGGAGTTTTTTGCCGGGGGAGGTGCATTGGCGCTGCGGAACGCATACGACTCGTACCTGACGTGCAGGGGCGGGCGGGCTTACTTCACTGTCCGTACCGATGCCACCGCAAAGGAACTATGGAAGCCTAGGATCCTTCCTGACGGGACGATGGCTCTGTTATCGTTGGCCTCGGATCGGTATCTGCGCGTGGGGGAGCGAGCACTGTGGTGCGATGCCAGCAGCGATAAGCAGGCTGCTAAGTGGGAGCCTCACATGGCGACGCGGAGGGAGGAGTTGCATGGGGCTGGAAGGCTCTACAGTGTGTTGGACCAGGACTACTTCATCATGAACCCGACGCTCTTTAACTGGAGTGATATCCCTCCATTCATTGTGGGTGGTGTTGTGTTCGACAACTGGCTGACGTCCAAGGCGGTCATCATGGGGGAGGAGGATGAGGCGATGACACTAGACGCCACAAGGACACTGATTTGAGATTGTCTGGTGTTCATTAATCAAGATAGACTCTGACCATTGGGGTGTAGTGAGGCATGACGGCTGTTTTTGCCGTGTGGGGGATGCTTGTTCATTTTTCTTCCATTGTTTGCGGGTTTTGATTATACCTGGTTTAGTGTGGTCCACGTGGAAAATGGCGGAATACTGTTGCGTTGGCGTAGTGTGCCCTGCTCAAGTGGTAACGTTGCTCTGGCCGCTTGTCGAGATGGGTGGTGTAATGTGATGTACGGCTTATGGTGTGAGGGGTGTTTTTCTTTTTTAAGTTATCAATACCTCTCATTGACTTTGTGTGTAACTGTTTGAATAAGATGTAGATTTGATGGTGCGCCATCGGTAAAAGTTGTTGTTGTTGTTGTTTTGTTTTTAGTGGTGTGCTTTGGTGGGGTGGGGTGGTGGACAATTGGGGTGTCACTCGTTGATAAGTAGGGGCTTGGGGTACGTCGCGGGGTGTTTTTTTTTTTTGTTTTTTTTACTTTTTCAAGGCGTGTGAGATGTTTTTTTTTTTGTTTTGGATATTCTTTGTGGGTGCGACTTGGCGATGTTCCCTATTGTGTTTTGCCTTTTTTTTCCCTTGGCAATGTGGGTGGGGTGGAAGGGTAGGTCTGTATTCTGGCGTGGGGGTGATAGCGCCATACTGGGTCAAGGAACGGTGAAGGATTATTCACCCGGGCACGACGGCCAACAATGCCGTTTCCACTCTTCTTGCACCGCAGCTTTGACACTCAGCTGTCTCCCGTGGCGGCATCGATTATCGACTGGGCGCCTATGCGCCGCGGTGGTCAATCGGATTCTGACCTGTCGCAAGATGTACAGCTGTCTGCGGAACGTCAGTCAGCTATGCAGGATGGCGTCAGACATGCTGTTCGTCGCGAACGGGAGCAGATTGGTGAGGCCCGCCGTCGCGTCAGTATTCCTTCCATTGAGAGTCAGGGTGTGGCGGATGGCTTTACGGGACGTCTGTCGCAGTCGATTCGGAAGAGCGGAGCCGTGACGGCCAGCAAGAGCTCACCTGTCCGTCTTGAGCAATGTCAGCTGATGGTGAACTCATATGCGGCAATGCCACTCTTTACACGCGGTACCCTAAGCTTGAATGCAGGGTTATTTGCAGCTGTAGGGTTGACGGGTGGTCCCTCTTCCTCTTCCTTATTTCCGGTGTCGTCGGCTCGGCGTCCCTTCTTTCACACGAGTGACGTGCTACAACTGGAGTGCATATGGGGGCGCATGTATTGGACGGGCGTTTTGAATGTTGTCTGCTTCTCGTGGCGATCAAAGATGTTTCCGTTGTTTGAATTCATTGGGATTACGCCCAGTGTGGACTGGTCTGTGCAGGCAGATGGGTTGTTGTTTAACTGGAATGGTTTTTGGCGCGTATTTGTTCGAGGGGATCGTCGTCGTCGTCGTGATTCTCTCATCTCTATGAAGACGCCTGCGGATCCGGCCCCGCGTCATAGAGACGTTGCGGGCAGCAGCAGCAGCAGCATGATGGAAGCAATTAAACAGCCCGATGTTGTGGCAACACTAGCAAAGACCAACTCACCAACACGTGAGTCGGCAGTAGTTCCTGCCCCGATGACTGTAGATGGCAGCAAGGGGATTCGAGGCGAGGAACACCACCCGCGTGTAAGTGCGACAGAGCATTATGAAAGTGTGCAGGAGGGCGCCGCCTCTGTAAAAGGGGCCACGCTCGCCGCGGGGGACTCGCCCAAGCCACAAAAGCATATCGGCAAGCACAATGACGTGGCGGACGAGCATTACGCAAATGAAGCGCTCGCGCACCCCACAAGTAGTGGGGAAAAGTACAGATGGTGGCAACTCGAGGAGCTTCGTTGCGGCGCCGGCTTCGCCGTGAAGAACGATTTGGCGAGCGGTGTGAATGTGTACTGCGGCTGTAGCGCCCATATGGGCCGACAGCTGACCGTCTCCACGCACGTGGACGCGCTTCGCCGCACCTGCTGCTCCATCACATCCACCACCGCGTCGCTCGACCTCGCCACACGCCTGCGGATGAATCTTATCACTTGGCACCGCACCGAGCTGGACGCAGGAATTGGCTGGCGCCCACTCAAGCACGCCCCTGGTATTACGTGCAGACTCTCACACTCGATGGGCCGCACCTTCGTTGGTGTCACCGTCGCAGACGTTGTGGCACAATGTGGTAAGGTGTTACGCTGGGGAAAGGACGGACCGCAGCACCCCGGCGATGGCAATGCAAAGAGGACCAGGGGACAGCACGCCGCGGGTGCTACTGTGAATTCTCCAGAAACAGGTTTGTCATCATCATCATCATCATCATCATCGGTGTGCTGGTATGATCCTTACCTGGGGTGGTTGACGCATGTGGGTGGCTTGCTCTCTGCCATGGCCTCAGCAACTGCCACTCCCGCAGCTGCACCTGTGAAGAGAACGGCGGCTCATGCGCTAAGTATGCGTGAACGTCTATCCCAAGCCACGCGAAGAGGCTTCGAGTGCGCCAAGGCTCTCTCTTGCGAAATGGAGTTTGACCTCACTCTGGGTGTGGGAACGGAACGGCCACATGCAAAAGGACTAAGGCTCTTCGTTTCCCTCTCCGCACACTAGACGGTGGGAGAGAAGAATGAAAGAAGGCGGTGGGGTCGGAGGATAAACAAAGTGGCGTCGGAGCGTGGGGAAGTGAAGTTGGCGGTTTCTTCCACTCATAAAGGGTGATGTCTCATCATAACGTTAGGTTGTGTACACACATATATATATATATATATGTATATGTATGTATATGTGTGTGTGTGTGTTTACCGTGAGTGTCAAGGAAGCTATGCGCAGCGTGTGGGGCCTCTCTTNATATATATGTATATGTATGTATATGTGTGTGTGTGTGTTTACCGTGAGTGTCAAGGAAGCTATGCGCAGCGTGTGGGGCCTCTCTTCTGTGTGTGCGTGTGTGTGTGTGTGGGTGTGTGTGGGTGTACATAGATTAGCCTCAGCGGGGCATAGCCCGTGCCAACATTTCTGATCTCGCTCTTTTTCCCCGACCTTGCGTACTCCTCTGGTTGTGTGGTGTGTGTGTGTGTGTGCTTGATCTCCACTGTGGCGCTGGCGTAGAAAGCGAACACGTGCTTAGAAGTAGAGTCCGTTGTCTTGCGCTTCCCATTTTACGGCGTGCAAGACACTGGTGTGTGAGGGTGCGTGGTGCAACATACGCACACACTCTCTCCCTTTGTTTTCGCGCCGGCGCAGCAGAGTGAGGACCATCATCTCAAGACGCTTCCCCATCTTCAGTAGGGGGCTGCTGTCTGCTTCGTTGTTGTTGTTGTTTTTTGGGGGGGAGGATTTCACTGCCTTTGCGAGGGGGGGCGGCGCTGCTCGCGCTTCTGCTGCATCGACACCTGGTGGTTTCTAACGGTGCCACACAGCAGTGACGCGCAAGCACATCATTTCGTCGTTTCCAACGCGGGAGGTGCCGCTGCGGCTGCATTCGCCGCTGTGCTCGAACTCATCGCCGGGCACGTACTCACCGCCGGGCACGCACAGCGGCGGTGGCAGCCCTAGCGTCGTGGTGGAGGCGGTGACGGGGCCCGCGCCCCCCGACCAGCAGATGAACGGCCACGACGACGACGAGCGGGCGGCAGCGGCGGCGGCGAGGGTCGGGTCGTGTCGCAGAAGACTCTTCGAGGTGCCACCAGGCGAGCNGGCGGCGAACGGCCACGAACGCGCAGCAGCAGCAGCAGCAGCAGCAGCCGACGCGTACGAGGGCGAATATGACTACGTGGTGGGTGTTGTGAACCCCGCCTCCGGGGAGTGTGGGGCGGCGCAGCACGTGCTGAATTCGTTGCGCGTGCTGCTTGGCGCGGAGCGTGTGGTGACGCTTGACGGGCCGCTCTTCGCCAACCCGGCGCTGCTCATTGAGGTCCTTCGCAACCACGCTGTGCGCTTTACGCCGCAAAAGGGAGGCCAAGAAACAACAACCACACCATACAGTGCTGTGAATACAACTACCAGCTACGGCGAAATGTCCAATGCAGTGGATAAGCGCGGAACCGTCGTTGTGTCAGGCGGCGACGGCACCGTAGCGTTTGTCATGGAGCAGCTTGATGCGCTGCGCGAGATTATGGAGAAGACACTGAAGGATGCCAACGACGACGGAATGAATTACACGAGCCCTGACAACAGCAGCGCAAAGGTGCGATTCGTGCTCCCTGCAGTGGCAGTCCTTGCGCTCGGGACAGGAAATGACTATTCCAATAGCATGGGGTTTGGTGGTGGCTATACGCGTCATAAGCTTGGAGGTGTATGCTGCTGCATGGAGAACCCCATTGAGCCGCTCGTCCAGGACGCCATTGCAGCACCTGCTGTTCCCTTTGACCGTTGGATGGCACGAATCGCGCCACTATCAGCGATCTCCGAGCAACAGCAACAGCATGCTAACAAACAGGAGGGAAGTGAAATGATTCCGGACGAGACATTAATAAATAGACTGGAGCTGGGGGAAACGGTGGGATCACACCCCATTGATTGGGATGCACTGGATGCCGCCAAAAAATGTCTCAAGTACTCCTTCATCAACTACTTTAGCATAGGCTTGGATGCGTACGTGCTCGAGAAGTTCGACACCTTTCGCAAAAGGCACCCATCCTTCTGCAGCACGCGATGCAAAAACAAACTTGTGTACGGCATGTACGGCCTCAAGGCGGTATTTCGGTGCTCCACACTTCGCCCCTCGATCCCAGCCATCTGTGTCTCCAGCATGACACGGGGGGCCTCCGGCTTCACCACTGCAGTGCCACAAGTAGCGAAGGATGCCTTGAGTGACAGCGACGTTGCCAGTGGCATCTGCAAGGACAACAACAAAAGCAAAAACAAAAATAACAACGGCATCACCAAACGTGTTGCAGGGGCGGGCGGTGCGGAGAAGCGGGCGCCCATGACTACACTGAGGCTGCCACACGCGAGCAAGGCCCTGTTGGTGACGAACGTCAACTCGTATGCCGCAGGCACACACCCGTGGAAGGAGAATAGGGGCCGCCTCTACCGCGATGACCCGCATGCAGACCCCATGATCCTCACGCCTGTAAGCGTGAATGACCACAAGATGGAGGTGCAGGCGCTTAATGGGTTGTTTCACATGGGAATGCTGCAGCTGGGAATCGGCAACGGTGCCAACAAGCTTGCACAGACGCGGGAGCTGCTTGCTTTTGTTCTTTGTGGACCAGAAGATATTGCACAATACAATGAGAAACAGCCTCACCGAAGCGACTGCAGGAGCAGTGGTGAAGAGAACGAGGAAGGCTACGAGATGCGGACACCACTCAGTATGCAAGTTGACGGAGAGTTCGTTGCGCGGATTGTGCAGCCCACCGTTCTGCACATCACGGAACTGCGCCGCCCCCGCGTCTTTGTGCGCTGCCGCAACCCGAAATTGCTGCGGCCAACATCGCGGGATGGAGAGGCGGTGGATTAAAGGGATTGCACAGCACACATGACTCCTGTGGTGTGTATACGCTGGCCCAAATGTGTGTCATAACAATTATCTTTGTTGCGGTGATAAATGAAGGGGCATAGTGATGGTGATGATGGCTGTGGTGTTGGCAGAAGGGGGGGGGGATTGTGGGTTACTGCACATGCGTGTAGGCACCGGCCCCCCTGTGTTGTCCTTGTCCTTCCTCTTTTCACGCTCCTGTCTCTGTGGGTACATGCATGCAAATGTGTTTTTTTTTTTTTACTGTCTGTATATATATATATATATATATGTGTATCTCTATATGTATTATCTTTGCTTTTGTTCCTTTTGTTATTTATTTATTTATTTTTCTGCGTGTGTGTGTGTGTGTGTGT
>NW_008826307.1:8236-9422 GCF_000691245.1 Trypanosoma grayi
GTGTGTGTGTGTGTGTGTGTTTATCGGCTCTGTGTTTTTATTCGTGAGGCTGGCAGTGTACCTTATGGGGTTTCAAACGCCATGGGTATTCATCGCGGTCGCCGGTGTGCCGCTCTTCATGATTTACACCAAAGCCAAGCGCATCGACGCAAAGGAAATGCACGAGGTGCAGATGCGCATCAAGTACCACTCCGAGTTCTGGGCGAGGGGTAACGACTTTGTGCGGGCACACAGCGGCTACGTGCAGCGGCAGCTGTGTGACACCGCCGATGCAATGCTCGGTGTGGAGATCACAGGTTCAACGGACTCAGCAGCAGCAGCAGCAACAGCACCAGCGACCCCCTGGTGGCGGCTGTGGCGGACAAACCAGAAAGTTAATAATAGTAGTGGTGATGAATGAGCGAAGGAACGAGGGAGATGATGCTGGTGGTAGTGGTGGCAGCTGTACCATGATCATGCCGTTGTCAAAAGTGGTGTAATACGGCATGTGTGTTACCGCTGCTGGGGCCGTTTTGTAATGGGTGATTGTGGATAGTCGTAGGGGGCTTGGTGGTGGTGTGTGTGGCTTGGTGTTGCTCTATACACCTGTGTGTGTGTGTGTGTGTTTGTATGGTGCACAGCTGGTGTACTACAGGGAGGGGAGGGTGCCCTCCACCGCAACGGCACTCTGGGCTTTGCTATGTTCCATGGTGTCCCTCCTCTTGTGTGCATTCCTTCTCCTGCTGTGACTTGTGTCATGTGTGTTCTTTCCTCTCACCCCCCTTACTTCTTCCCTTTGTGGCTTCTCGCCTGCTCTTCACACCACACAGGGGTCTTGCGTCTCCGGGACAAGCACAGTGTAGGGGTGTACTCAATACGTACGCACGCACACACTCGGAGGTCAAGGAGGAATTCTTTAGGAAGGTGACGGCAAATACAAACCAAGAAGGCTTAGGCCCCCCGCACACACAGAGAGAAGAAGAAGAAGAAAGCTAAGGGGGGAGATAGCAAAGCGGTGATTCACCATTTCTGTTTCTGAACATCCTTTGAAACAGCGGTCGGTGTCGTCGTCGTCGTCGTCGTCTGCGTGTGTGTGTGTGTGTTCGTGTGTAAGTCGTGATAATTGGAAGTGAAAAGAACTCAAGACACATACGCACTAGGTAGTGTTTGTTTTCGTGGTTTTTGGTTTCCTTTTTTTTTTTTTTTT
>NW_008826308.1:0-9415 GCF_000691245.1 Trypanosoma grayi
GGTACGACCCCGCCCACAAATGGTGGGTCTTTGATCTAGCCACCACCCTTGCTCTACTGGGGATGGAAGATGCTTCAATTGGTGTTTCTTCTGCCGATGTTCCGAGGCGTGCCAAGGAGCTGGGGGCCAACAAGATACCTATATCGGGAGGCCCAAGTGCCATCTGGATATTTTGTCGGCAATTCATGAACAGTATCACCGTCATATTGACGATTGTTCTTGTGGTCAGTGCGGTCTTCAAGGATTGGGCGGAGTTCGGTGTGGTGCTCTTCATCCTGCTCTTCAACGCATGCTTGGGATTCTACCAGGAGTACGGCGCCGAGAAGTCTCTTCATAGCCTGAAGGAAATGACGGCGGGAAGTGCGAAGGTTCTCCGTGATGGCGCCGCCCAAGTTATATTTATCGATGAGGTGGTGGTTGGTGACATCATAATTTTAGAACAGGGCGCTTCTGTACCAGCCGACTGCCGTATTGTAGAAAATAGTGGTCTTGAGGTGGATGAAGCACTTCTCACAGGTGAGGCATTGCCTGTGATAAAGCACACAAATGCTATCCCCGATCCAGAGGGCCGCTGCGCATTGGGAGATCGCAAGAATATGGTTTACCGCAACACACTTGTGACTCAAGGCCGCGGAAGGGCGATTGTTGTGGCGGCTGGCCTTCAGACTGAAATGGGAAAGTTGGCTGAACGCCTCAATGATGATGATGGTACTGGGAAGACGCAATTGATGAAGACACTGGATTACATGATGTACTTCCTGTTTGCCTGTTGTTTGGTTTTGGCTGTTATTGTGTTCGCCACAAACAAGTTCAGATTCGAGCAGTCAACGCTGTCATATGCCACGGCAGTTGCCATCGCCATTTTACCCGAGTCCCTTGTGGCTGTGATCACCGTTTCAATGACAGTTTCTGTCAAAATCATGGCCAAACAGAAGTGTATTGTCCGCAAATTGGCTGTCTTGGAGGTTCTCGGTAACGTAACGGATATATGTTCTGATAAAACAGGTACGTTAACGGAAAACAAAATGGTTGTCAAAAAGGCAATTATTGGCACAGACGACGAATTGACTGTGACAGGAGCACCGTACGATCGGTACGGTTCCTTTGTGCGGGATGGTGAACACGCGGAGCAAATAGATGTCGTGGCTGCCTATGCGAATAATAAGTTGCTCTATGAATTCATGCGCAGCGCCGCGCTCTGCAGCACAACTTCTCTACATGTCGATGAAAATAATGCTGATCGCCTTTCGGGGAGCGGCAACCCAACCGAAGTGGCGATTCAGGTGATGACATGGAAGGCTGACCTTTACCGAGAGAGATTTGAGCAGGAGGGCTGGGAGTGCATCGCAGAGTATCCGTTTGACTCCAAGGTGAAGCGCATGTCTACTGCGTGGTACAACAAGGTGGAGGAGAAGTTGTACGTTTGCACAAAAGGTGCCCCCGAGCGCGTTCTCGACCTTTGTACTTCGAATATCTCTGAGTCTGGAAGTATTACTACCTTGACGGATGATGATCGCGAAATGATTGCTGAGCACGTGAAAGGCCTGGCGTCTCAGGGACTCCGCACTATCTGCTTCTCAATGAGGCCGTGCACCCTGCAACAGTTCCCCATTCCAGAGGAGGAGCAGTTCCTAATGGCGCACGTTCGTGAGGTGGTTGAGCAGGATCTGGTGTTCCTTGGTCTTGTCGGTATTTACGACCCGCCACGCCCGGAGTCTCACCCTTCAGTGGTAGCTTGCCAACACGCCGGTATTGTGGTGCGCATGCTGACGGGTGATCATGCGGCAACAGCGGGAAGTATTGCTGTGATGCTTAACATCATTGGTAAGCGTGATGTCACCAACCCCCTGAAACTGCAGAATGGCCCCGACTTTGACAGAGTGGAACTGGAGACTGTTGAGGAGTGGGAAGATCTTCCGTTAGTCGTCGGCAGGTGCTCGCCAGAGTCCAAAGTCAAGATGATCGAATGCCTTCACAAACGCAATCGTGTGGTGGCGATGACGGGAGACGGGTTCAACGATTCACCAAGCATCAAAATCGCTGATGTGGGCTGTGCGATGGGGTCCGGCACAGATGTGACAAAAGGTGTTGCGGATCTTATCATCACGGACGATAACTTCGCAACTATTGTAAAGGCAGTGGCTGAAGGCAGGCGCATTTCACAGAATATTCGTAAGTTTGTGGTGCACCTCCTCTCTAGTAACGTTGCTGAGGTGATTGCTCTTATCTGCGGTCTTCCAATTCGTTACAATGACGCACCGGTATTCGTCTTGTCACCCATCGAGATTCTGTGGTTAAACATGTTCACATCCGCCCCACCAGCGACAGGTCTCTCTTTGGATCCAGCGAGTTCCGATGTGCTTCTTGTTCCCCCAAACACCGCAGGCTTATTCACCATTGAGCTAATCACAGACACTGTTGTGTACGGGTCCTGGCTTGGTGCGAACGCTCTCTGTGGATTTGTCTTTATTTTATACGGCATTCACGATGGTCCATCTGGTGATGACTGCAACAGCCATAACGGTACCGATTGTTACAACATTTGGCAGGCGCGGGCAACGGCGTTTGGGGTGCTCTACTTTGGATTGTTGATCCACACCTACACCGTGCGGCACCCTCGCATGTCTGTCTTCTCCATGAAGTGGTTCGACAACCATTGGATTTACGGCTCTGTTGCTGTTGGTGGTCTTCTCTTCATCCTCATTGTGTACGTCAACCCCATCGCCCATGGACTCTTTGTACACCACATGCTCACCTGGCACTGGGGAGTTCTCGTAGTTCTCACGCTCATCTTCTTACTGTTCTGTGAATTATACAAGGTGCTGAAGAACTGGCTATTCCCGATGAGGCATGTCGAGGTACAACCCTCGGACGACGTGGAGGAGGAGTACAGGCGCTTCGCCGTCGCCCAACCCGACGACCGCGATGTCGAGAGCATCGCCGAGGAGCAGTTGCGCCTCTCCTTCGTGTCATACGCAGGCAGCATCGCTGGCGCTGGCACACGTCGTGGGATCAAGAGATTTGGTAGGAAGAAGAAACAATCAAGCCCCAAGTAAAGGGTATGTATGTAGAGTGCTTCGGGGGCGAGTGGGGGTGGGGATACAATATATAGTGTTGCTAGGGTGAAGGTGGAGGTGAGTGAATTTCTGCGAACGTTATCCCGTGAACCTTATTGAACGCTCTTTTTTTTTCGTTTTCATCGTGCGTCGCTACGGCCGGATGCGCCTTGGTGTCTGATGATGCCGAAGTAGAAGGGATACGGAAGAAAGAAAGACAGAAAGGAAAAGAAAAAGAAAAGCACAAGATACGAAGGAATGAACAAAAACACAAAGAGAGCCAAGGGGTGGTGTATACATCTGTGTGTGTATGTATACATGCATACAGAGTGAGCGAGAGAGGAATGTGAGGAGGGCTAAGTGAGGAATGAGAGGAAACGACGAAAAAGATGCATGGGGAACAAATCAAAATAAGAAGTGAATAAATAGAGATAGGAAACCAAAAAAGAAAGACTGAAGAAGAGAAGGCAAAGCAAAAAAAGGAAAAGGGGGTAAAACCTGCTTTGTATCGGTGGATCATGTTTGAGTTTTCTTCTTTCCATTGTCGCGCCTGATAATACAGAGGTTTTTTTTTTNGGGGGGGGGCGTGTGCATGTGCGTGTGTGTGTGTGGCGTGGATGCCACCTGCAGTGCCTGGGCTGATCTTCACGTCTCCATCGTCTTTGTTTTTCTTCCTCATTTGACACGGCGTTTGTGCAGTGAGCCTGGTGAAGTTGGCTTTGTTTTTGTGATTACACTCAGTGGAAGTATATTCGATGGAGGGGAACAAAAAAGTGTCGGTCGCCGTTCGTGTGCGTCCGGTTCTGCGGGAGGGTGTCTCATACGCGCAGGTTCAGGAGAAGTTTGAGCTCGAGGCTGTCCACCGCATGGGCGACACATCGTTGAAGGTGGAACTCCAGCGGCCGGGGGAGCCGACGCGAAGCAGCATGTTCAACTTCGACTACATATTCGACCAGGAGAGCACGCAGCTGGAGGTGTACGAGGAAGCGGTCGTCGACCTCGTAGACGCTGCCTTGACCGGCGCAAATGCCACCATTCTGGCGTACGGCCAGACGGGGTCTGGCAAGACCTTCTCTGTGCTGGGCGAGGTAAAGCCGAACCCACTCGAGAACGATCTCCTCACGCACAACAGCGGCTTGTTCTTGCGTGTACTGAGTGATTTGCTTGAATACAAAATGCGTCGCGCCAAGAAAGGTTTCCACGTTGTTATTGGGCTTAGCTGCGTCGAAATATACAACGAGAACATTCGAGATCTCTTCGGTGGGACGCCAGGAACGCCACCGCCGCCGCTGAAGGCAGTTATGATTGGCGATGAGGTGCTGCTCCCTTCCCTCATCATTAAGGAAATGAAGTCTTTGCAGGGAGTATTTAATGAGATTCAGCTTGCCATATCCCGACGGAAGAGCAGATCAACGGAGGTCAACGCCGCTTCCAGCCGAAGCCACTGTTTGTTTCTCATTGATATATTACAACAGGCGGCCACTGCCCCTCCGCCTTCGATATCGATTCTGGAGATAAAGAAGGGCTCAAAAGGAAATGAGGCCAAACGAGTTGTGTCAACTGGGGCCGGGCCGGGGGAAATGCAGTTCGACGGTTTGGTGTATCGTATTCCTGGCCAACAGGAGCCCATTTATGCAAGCAAAATACTATTGGCCGATCTTGCTGGCAGCGAAAAAATTGCAAAGAGCGGTGTCTCGGGGGAAGGGCTGGCGGAGGCCACCTCTATCAACAGCAGCCTCACCGCACTGGGCAATGTGGTTCACAGTCTTTATGAAGGGGGCTATGTGAGTTATCGCACCTCAAACTTGACGTGTCTCCTCAAGCCCACCTTCAGCCATCCCAACTCACGCGTTCTGCTTCTGTCGCAAGTTTCACCGACTCAGTTGACGTTTGATGAAACGATCAGTACACTTCACTTTGCCAATAAGGTGAAGGCGATGAAGGTGACAACGACGACAGGCGCTGAAGCGGAAAAACTTCTATTCGATTACCTTGAGACTGAGAAGACATACGACAGCCTCCTCGCGGATCTTCACATCTTCGCCGAGGAATCGGGGTCGAAGAGCGCCGTTATTCGAAGGAACTGTAGACAAAACGATGGACTTTACTACAGTACAGCCGAACAGATGAAACCAAAGCCAAACATGAGGGAGAGGCGCTCAACAACTGAGAATCTCGGTGCGATTCGTTTTGCAACTGGAGAGCGCGAGACTCTGATGAAGGCAAAGCAGCAGGAGGAGGCTGAAAGCGAAATGAAGCGAGAAAAAATGATTCGTGATGAGGCAACAAAAACGGTGGCGGAGCATGCGAACCTCATCGAGGAGACACGCGAAAGCATCAACAGGGAGAAGGAAACCTCTAAACATGTTGGTGCCCAGGACCTTCAGGTTGCCTCACTCACAGGGGCCTCTGTCCTCCAGACTGAGGAATCCGCTGCGTACGCCGCGTTGATGTCGGCGTTTGCTGCTGAGCAGATAAGCCTCTGCCAGAAGAGTATACAGGAAAGCGAAAACAAGCAAGAGGCCGTCAGCAATGAACTCAACGCGCAACGCCTGTCGGCTGGTGAGATGCCTGAGGTTGCAGAAGACAATTATAAATATGCGCAAGCGTGCTGGGGCCATTCAACGGCGAAGAAGTTCTTTGCAAAATACGTTGAGCTTCGTGAGATTCAAACGCAGATGATGGCGCTGGAGAAGGGAGTCACCGTCCTCGAGCGTTGGAAGGCGGAGCACGCAGCGACGCTGCAGGATGGACCGAGTGAGATATCGAGGGCCGTAGAATAACGTTTGGTGTGTATTTATATATGGTAGCCGAGCAATACAGCAAAGCAACAAGAAAAAAAAGAAAACAAAAGAGAGAGAGAGAGAGAGAGAGAGAGAGAGAGAGAGAAAGCAAACAAAAAAAAAAGAAAAGGCCACCTTCGTCGTAGTGTATTGAACCTCTGGTGATTGATCAAGGGATCTCTTGTCGTTTTATTTTTCATGTCCCCTTGAGTCCCCTTCTGCCATTCTTTGTTCCGAATGGGGAGACTCCCGACATCGAGTGACTGTGGGAGTTGGGCACTCGACCCCACGCCTCTTTTTTTTTAAATTTTGGTGGGGCCGCGGCCTTTTTTTTATTTTCCTTTTTTTTTCTTTTCTTTCTTTTGCTATTCCTCCTCCGGGGCCCAGTAGAGGTGCTGCTTGCCTTCACGAGACAGCTGTGGGGGGATCGCGGAGGAAAAGAAACAGAAGAAAAAAAAACCCTGGCGGTGTGAGAGTGGTGACATATTTGATGAATGGCCCAAGCGTGTGAGCACCGGTGCCCTGAGGAACATCTCTGCGTGCTTGCGTGGCGTTTTTTTTGTGCTTGGATTTTACTTTTTCTCGTGTCTTCTCTTGCCTCTTTTGCTGTCTCTCTCTCTCTCTCTCTCTTCCGGTTGGTGTGCGCGTGCGTGCCCCCAGCATTCTGCAGGGCCGCGCCCATGGGCAGACTCGGGGACATGGTGGCGGCGTTCGCTGCGCACGATGCCGTGAGTGAGCGGCTGCCACCCTCCAGCGTGTTTTCCGCTGAAGTGGTCTACATTGATCTGTACAGTGTCTTGCGAGACGTCGTTAGTGTGGAGAGGAGTGCAACCCCGGCGATCTGTCAAGGGTTTTTTCACGCAAAGATGTCCCGATTTCTCGAGGGCATTGCGAAAATCTCGACGTACCCTGTCAAGAAGATTGCTTTCGTTCAGGGAGCCGGCAATTTGTTGGAGGAGGCGCTCTTTACTCTTGAGGTGTACCGGCAGGTAATCAACCTTGCTAGGCAGCACCCCGAGCGTTACATCATCTACACGTCGCCCGAGGGTGCACTAGAGGGTGCTCGTGCGTTGGCGTCGGCCAACACCGATGGGAAACGCTATGTGGTGTGCTCTAGCGACCCTCGTGCCCCGTTTTTGGCCTGTGATTGCGTCCGCAATTTGGCGGAGTGGTGTGAGGGCCGCGAATGCTTGCTGGAAGTTGTTGCATCGTCGCGCCTTTCGGTGGCACTGGGCCTGGAGGATCGCAGCTCTCTACCGCTGTTCGCCGTTCTTGCGAAGCGGGCGCCCAGCGCGGTTTCTGTGGAAAACCTGCGCGCTATTGCTCAGTGTGTGAACGGCTGGGATGGATTGCTTTGCCAGGAACTTCTTGAAAGTGTTTTCGAAACGCCAGGAGGTTGCGTCCATCACGACCTTGTGACGGTATCTGTGGCACTGGGGGAGTTCCGTGGCAGCCTAGCAACGGCACCCGTGAAGGTCGATGCTATGAATACTGCGTCCCTATTTCCATTTCTGTCACTCTGGGGTTGTTGCGGTGTGATAAGGATGGGAGATGCGGATGCCCATGAGTGCTTTCGCTCGGTGAGAGAGAGAATTTTGTCTTCTGTGATGCCTGGAAGGCTTCTTCGGGAGGTATACGACGATGCAGGCGGTGGCAAGAAGAGGAATGACAAGGGCCTCAATGACAGCGAAAATGTCATTCACATTGCAGAGAATGGTGAAGATTTATCGAGGCATCCTTGCCAGCCTTGGGAAGACGCGCTGGATTGTCTTCTAAAGGCCAAGACAGCGGAGGGTTTTGAAGTGGACATGACCCCGAAGGTTCTTGACATTGTAGAACGGCTTCCACATGAATTACAACACTGTGGCGTTTCCCTGCTTTTGCTCCGTCGTAGTGGCATCTTCTCTGAGAGCATTTGCAAGCATTTCTGTAAGGTTTTGACGTCAATGCCTGATGAAGTCAAACCAGAGGAAGACATGAATCATGCGTGTCGTGAGTTTCAGGCGTGCTTAACGTACGTTGCTTTGGTTAAAGAAATGTTTCGTCGGCCTATGGAACCGTTGTGCCTGCCTGTCGTTCCGTTGGTGGATCTTTCCATCATGCTTGGAGCTATTGATGACTCACATGATGCCCCAAGCAAATGCACGGCTGGTGAGGCTATTACTGGTGATGGAAAAGAAAATGATGTTTTCGAAGCACTCATGCACCTGCTGGAACTCTGCAATCCACGTGGGTATGATTGCTGAGTGCGGTTTGCTACTTTTCACCATGTGTGACGTGGTTTGACGTCTTGATCGCGTCTGTTTATCTGCGAAGAGAAATAAAGGCATGGTAAGAGGAGATAGAGACCAAGTATGGTTTCTCAAGGCTTCTTTTTCTTCCCCCTTCCCGCATCTTATCTAGAAACGGTTAACATAGCTGGACTTCTTTACAGTTTTTGGGAATTATCATTTCGGCTTTTACGGTGAGTGTGTGCGTGTGTGTGTGACAGTGGGAGCGTTTACTGCGACGATTACACTGTGTGAGGGTGCACAACAATGCCGTTGACTTTACCCAAAGACTCGGAGGAGGCGAAGGCGCTGGTGTGTCATCTTCGACAACTCGCCGACAATAAAGTTTGCTTCGATTGCCCACAAAAGAACCCGAGTTGGTGCAGTATTACGTACGGTATATTCTTGTGTATGGATTGCTGTGGGCGCCATCGCGGTATGGGCGTACATGTTTCGTTTATGCGCTCAACTGATCTCGACAGCTGGAAGCCCGAAGAGGGACTTCGGGTGGCGCTTGGTGGTAACGCAGCAGCCCACCGATTTTTTAAGCAGCACGGGTGCAATGACCCCAAGGTTCGCTACACTTCTGCTGCGGCGCAGGTATACCGAAAAAAGCTCGACCGTCTTGTGGCAGAATGTATTGGGGGGAAACCAATGGAATGTTCTGCCGGTGAGGAGACCGCTGAAGTAGCAGAGAAGCCTTCTGAGGGTCGCAAGGATCCTGAAGAAGTGCTGGATGTCGGTAGACCAGTGATGCAGCCTACCGTCCTTGCCATATCATCTAAATCTGGAAAAAAAAATGGCGCAACAAAGAAGAAGGGGTTTGGTGGAGCCCAAAAAGTGGAGGGGGCGATCAAGGAGACTTCGGACCCGGTACCCCACACTTTGCTCCATGATGAAGAAAAACCCGAGAGTATTAATGACCGGGAGGCCAATACTTACGCGAGCAGCGCATATCCTCCCGAAAACCCAACGAACCGTTTTTGTGGAGTGGGGAACCCTGTGCTTCAAGCAGAGAGACCCGGCGGTGATATCAAAAGCGGCCCCGACTTCTCTGGCGTCGGGTCGCAGCCGTACGAACCAAATATGAACCGCTCAGGGGGCGGCGGTGGAGGTATTGGAGGTGGTGGTGGTAGCTTCCAAGACACCTTGTGGCAGGTCACCGAGGCATGGGATTCCCTGAAGGAGACGGCTAATCGATCCCGCGAGCAGTGGGGAGGTAAAGTGAAAGAATTCCTGGACGATCTCTAACCTCGGAGGTTAGATGGAACTAATCGCGGATTGCCCATTATATATTTAATATATA
>NW_008826309.1:0-9411 GCF_000691245.1 Trypanosoma grayi
TATATATATACATAAACCAAACAACAAAACACGAATCAACACCAACTTGAAAGGTAACCACACCTCCGATTCACCATGAAATAAATTCTATGTTTGTGCGTCTGTGTGAAACGTGCGGAAGGAAGGCTGCACTCCCATCACCTCCACACACACCAATAAAATACTCTAAACATGCTTCTGTCTAATTTTTTCTTTTTCCCTCTTGAGAACATTGCTGCTGAGCACGAAAATAAAAACAGTATAACGTCTTCATATCCAGTTGTATTGCAGAATGTGAAAAACAAAAATAATAATAAAAAAACCTTTTCCTTTTCCATTTGTGTCCGGCTGTCGCCACGCCGACTTTGGCTCATTATTACCGTTCCCGGTTTTTCGTCTTCATCTTCTTGTCTTCGTGCATCTGTGCGGCATAACAAAAAAACAAAGATATCATTTTTTTTATGTTTTATTTCGGGGTCAACCTTGTCATTGACTCCCCTCAGAGTTTTTCGTTTTGTTGCTTATCGCGGTTAGGACCCCCGCCCTGCACGTGCGTGACATGGGAGAGGGCAGGGGTGGGGGGAATAGCTGTTGGAAGAAGGGGGAACAAAAATAATAACAATACAGGCGTGTGGCTGCGGTGCTTCGTCGGAACTTCCGCCGCCGCCGGCCTTCACACATCGGGCCACACACCTGTACAAACATCGTCATACGGCGGGCACCTAATTTCGCCACTCGTGAAAGTCTTATTCGGCTTGATGGTCTCCCCCTCTGCGCACATGTGCCACGCGTCGTCGCCAAGGTACCGCACACGCAGTGTACGGTTGCTGCATGCTACCTCCGCGCAGATATCACCCACGGCACGTTCGCCAATACGGAGCGAGTCTCCTTTCAGACACCTCGAGTTACGGCCGAGGCGGCTTCCTGGCATCTTCCATGACGCCCCACTCACGCAGTTTGTGTTGCTATACGGCGCGACAAAAGGGCAGTAGTCCATCAACTCACCCAACGGCCCACCCTTCGGCAAGTCACCAAAGTACTGGAACTGTTCTGGGAAGCTTTTCTTGTACGTGAACATCAAACAGTTTCCAAGGGCCTGATGGTCCGATGTACACGTCAAGCCCTGGGTCTTGCGAACGGTGCAGAACAAGTCGGGATGCATTGTGACTCCGTCCTTCACGCACTTGTCGTTCAAAAAGCTACAACCTGCATTTCGGCCCCACTTCATTGACTCTTCCATTCCCCAATTTGCACGATAAAATTGCATGTCTTCGAAAATTGACATCGTCAACGCTGTGTAGTAACCAGCGCCTGCAATGCCAGCCATCAACTCATCCTTGGCGTTGCGCCGCTCCAAGTGAGAGCCTACCGTCCCCACGCCTCCCTCATCTTCCAGCTCTATACCGGGAGCAGTTGAGCAGTTATAGTGCATGCGGGCCTTCTCTCTTGTCTTGTTGGTCGACACAACAAGGGCATTCTTTCCACGTAAGGAATTCAACACGGTCACCATGCGGAGTTCGTTCATCAGATCCAAGTCAAACCCGAGAGCGTGTGCCAGCTCATGAGCCAAGACACGAATAATATACGCCGATGATTTAATATATTCCGGTCCAACGTTGGTAATACCAACAATGGGCCGTCCATCGCCATTCGTAGCGCACGCCAATGCCCACGCAATAGTCGAGTCTTCCGTCGGCCCCGCTGCCGCGTACAGAATCATATCAGCCCCCGAGACACCCTCTGTGTGGTGCTCATCGGGGATGGAGAACTCGCGGCAGTACTCCCCGGTGAAAATGGGCACCTTGAGGGGCACATCGCTTTCGGGTCGCACGAGAAGGCGCTCTGCGTGCATCTTTACTGCCAACGGGATTGCTTCCCGAAGGAGAAGACTTTTCTTCCGCACACTAAGAATATCCACTTTTCTACACTTTACCGTGCCCCCAGCGAAGTCCGGGCGTCTCTGCATTGGGGCGGTGCAATGCCGCGCAGGTTTGTCCAAGTCATCGGTGAATACTTTGATGCGGATG
The DNA here is from genome assembly GCF_000691245.1 of Trypanosoma grayi. Taxonomy (NCBI): domain Eukaryota; phylum Euglenozoa; class Kinetoplastea; order Trypanosomatida; family Trypanosomatidae; genus Trypanosoma; species Trypanosoma grayi. The sequence continues at coordinate 2,007 of NW_008826309.1, forward strand.
GGGGCCCAGTGGCTGCCGGAGACCGTGTATGTACTCCACGCACCACCACCACCCATGGGAAGTGCACGCGCCACCCTCACTGGTCTCGGGCGCTGCGTGGACCTCTTGTCAAACACACAGCGATGCTCCACAGCAGCGAATCCCCCAAAGGCACAGCAGCAGAGGAGCAGCAGAGATACGAAATTCAAAAATCGGATCATCGATGAAGGGTATCGACTATTATTCCTTAATACGCACCTAAAAAAAGGTAAAATTAGAACAACGTTCCTTTGATATTTTTATTTTCGGTTTATTGGTCTTTTTGCTTTGGTAAAGGGCAGTGGGGGCAAAACAATGCAGATTTCCCTTTCCTTTGGATCGGAGGGCCGGTTACTGTAAGTGGCATGCGCACTAGTTGCTTTCCAAAACTACCAGACAAAGAAACCATACTGAATGTATCATTATGAAACTCCATACACGTTTGAACTTCCCAGAATCCAAAACAGAACTCATTCGACAGGTCCCACTACCACTATCACTGCATTATACTCCACCCCACAGTCCTTCTCTCTCCGCCAAGGCCCCAGTCGCATCATGGACTGACGTTGCACCTCCCTTGCCACGACTGCCTCTCGAGGCGGAATGGTGTGCGCCCGCCGTCGCGAGAAAAGAGCATTGCAAGGCGGTTGACACACTGCACCCGTTTTACTTTCATACCCCTCTGCATGGTAAGGGCGTTGGAGCCACCGGACTCTGGGAACGACCTCACCGGGGCTGAAACGAAGAGCACCACAGCACCTATCCGTCGCCGGTAATGTGGTTGCAACACATCACCCCACGTTATGTGCACTGACGCGTTCGCCGCGGCGTAGTTGAAGGCAAGATCGTCGCAATGCAGCTCTGTGATGACTTGTTGAAGTGAATCCTCCCGTGCCGGCACCGGCGCAAGAAGACTATTGTACGACGGTACTTGCACAACATGACTAAAGGACTGAACGAATGCCACGTAGTACAAGCGCGAGGCAACGACGGCACGTGGCAACGCAATACTGTACGCGAGGCTGTTCCCATCCAACTTCTCCCTAGCGGCGTAGCCAAGCGTGCCAAAGGGGCCGCACAGTTGAGTGGGGTTGGTGCAATTCACGATGGCACGCACATCCGCCGCGACGAGCGACGACGGCGAGTGGCGCCACGTCTCAAAGAGGCACCGTGCGGAAGTGTATGGGACATGCAAGTCGTCATCCATATTGAGCACGGCGTCGGTGCGCAGCTGAGCGGCAATCATCCAGCGGTTTGCCAAACAATTTTCCTTCTGGGGCAGGATGCGCAGGTACGGGGCGTGGCCGGGCCCTTTATACACGGAACGATACTTCGTTTCATACTCCGTCTGCAGCTCACGCAGCGCGGGTGGAATCGTCTCTGCCAGGCCGTTCCACACCAGCAAGACTTCATAAACAAGCCCATCGTTCTTTGGCCACTCATACAAAATGGTACGAACAATTTGTAACAAACGATGCATCCGCCTCGTCTGCGGATAGGACATGAGCACCACCGTCAAGGCGTCCTCTCGCACATCACCCTTGGAGAAAGCACCACCACCAGCAGCAGCAGCTGAGGCTGCAGAAGCACAACCGCCACCAGCAAGAATAATCGGGATCTTTTGATTTTTATCTGCGAGGTGTTTTAATTCGGTATTGACTTGGGCATTGACATTATAATTAGCATCAGTATTGGTATCGGCATCGCGCCACGAAAACACGAGAAGCGGCAAAGCCAGAAACGCTGACGCCGCGAAGAGGAGAAGTAGCCAACAAAACCTGTTGCGCCTTCTGCCATGCTCGCTCTGCCGTCCCATACTCCTGGCGAATGGCAATGGGTACGCGCTTGAATTTTACACACACCAACGCGAATACTCTATTCTCTCCGTCTCTATTCTACACACGCGCTAACACAGTAAAGAAGGAAGTGGTATAAAGAAAACGACGCGTACTGTGAGCGTGTTTTTGTACAGAATTCCTGCACCACATGCGCGGGGGGGGGGCATATCTACGCAACTCCACTGCCCCCCCACCCCCGCTCTTTTTTCCCCCGACTCCCAGTCTCCTCTTCAGTTACCATCGTTTAGTGACATTGAAGAAACATCTGTCCTTCACACCGACAGATGCTTCTCGTTCATTGCATTCTTTCCTTCCTTCTTGTTGCCATTTCCTCGCATTGACCCCCCTATTTCGTCTCGTTCTGTTGTTGTTCCTCGTGTTGCGTTCTACGTGCCTGCTGGAGGCGGTGTGTGTCTCTGGCCCCCGCCCTGCCTCACCACTAGACTGCCCCAGAATCTCCCAAGCCCCCCGCACGCAACGCAGGCGGCGTGCGCATATGTCCTACGAGACAACGCCGTTGGCAATCGACGCGGTGATGACGCCACGTGTGGTGCGGAACGGCATGTCGCCCCACACCACCTCCCCCGCCGCGTTGGTGCGCAGCTCTGCGGCGACCTCCTCGAAGTGCCGCGCCAGCTTCTTCTTCAGCACCGGCTCGTGCGGACCGTCGTGGCCCTCGAAGACGACACGCTCGCCCACCGGCGTGTCGGCGGGCACGTCGAGCAGCACCACTTCGCGCTTCTCCTCGCTGCTACGCGCGGCGCACAGCACCATCCCCTCTGAGAGTATGCCGCCGATCTTGCGCGGCTCAAGGTTCGCAATGACAAGCACCAGGCGGTTGACAAAGTCGTCCGGCTTTACGTACTCCTGCAGGCCGCTAAGAATAGTGCGCCGCCCGCCCGCTGCCTCGCCAAGGTCGATCTCCTCAATATAGAGCTTCTGGCTCTCCGGGTGGGCGCGCACGTCAAGGACCTTGCCAATGACGAACTGGCACCTCGACATGCTGGTGGCATTGCTCGCCTCGGCAGCGGGGGCGGCAGCCTTGCCGCCCTTCTTCTTCCCGCCACCGCCAGTGGCCTGTTGTTGCTGCTGCTGGGGGGTGGCGTCCTTCTTGGCAGGCACCGGCGGCTCCCTCGCGGCAACGAGCTCAGCGACCCAGCGCTCCACAAATGGGATGGAGCGGCGGAGAAGCGGCCCCTCCAGATGCGTAGAAGTCATTCTCACTGTGCTTCCTCCTGCCGTGCCCCACAAGCGGCGGGGGGAGGAAACCACACCACACAAGCGTGCGTGCACAGAGGCGCACACACACACACACACACACAGACGCCCCCCCCCAAAAAAAAACAAGAAGAGAAAGGAAGCAGTGAAGAGCCCCCCACCAACAAAAAAAACCAAAAAAAAGGAAACAAACAAGCGAAAAACGAAGAGGAGGTGTGTGCTCCAAGTACACACGAGTCTCAGTTGGCACAAGGCGTCGCGTATCGCACGTTCTCACTCGTGGGTTACACAATCAGCGATGATCCTCTGTGCCGGTATAATCCACGCCGGACTCAACCAACTCCGCCCCCCCCCCCCCCCCCTCATGCCGCTGTTTTCTGCGTCTTATTTCCCCTTCTCAATGAGGGCCTCTACATCCTTCAGGCGTATTTCTGCAGGAACATACAGCAGCGGCCAGCTGCACAGGTGCTGGGTGTTGTAGTACCTCTCCATCAGCTGCAGCACCGCTGTGGGCGTCAAGGCATCCATCGCCACCGATTCGGCTGTTGACGCGTGCGCCGCGCTCCAGCGACGTACACGTTCCGTGAAGGTGAGCGCACTGTAATACTTAAAGGGCCCGTGCGGCGGGCAGACGGCGATATGGCGAAAGAAGAGCGTCATCAACTCACTGTTTGCCTCGAGGAGCGCCGCTGCTGCCGCCTCGCTGTGCTCCTGCGGCATGGCGCCATCGCCACCCGACCGCATCTACGTTGAAGCGAGCGAGGAGCAAGTAGAATGAGAGAAGAAGATGTGCGACAAAGCGAAAATAGAGCCACAGATAGCGGCAGCAATGAGGTGCTCGGCACCATACACACGCACACACACTTACAGGGAGAGAGAAAGACAGAGACGTCTGATGCTTGCGACCCGACGAGGACTGACGCCGCCTCCACCCGCGGAGGCACGCACAGACCGACACGCCGCGAAGAGAGACAACGTGGCCACGATGGCGATAATTATTTCCCACCAGGACACAAACAAACAAAAACAAAAAGGAGTTTCGTGGCATCCATACAAATTTATTATCATCTCCTTTTCTCCTCCCTTTTACCACGAAACAAAACCAAACGCCTCACCCCACCACCTCCAGGCGCTTTTTATGCCGGTTTTTCGTCTTCTTTTTTTGTCTTTTGCTCTCGTGGCGGCTTCACTCCTTCCCCTCCGAGGAAAAGCAGACTACCGCGCACCCTCCCCACCCACACCCCCGCCCTTTCCGTGCCGTGCCGTGCCGACAGTCGCCGTCGCTACAGTGGCGCGAGGCGCTCGCGCTCGCAGCTCGGCGGCCCGTACAATTTCTCACAGTGCCGCTCGAAGCTGCGCGTCATAAGTGTCACGACGTGCGACATGACGAGCTTCGAGTGCAGCGGGTTCCTGAAGGCGAAGCTGACGCGGAAGCGCACCTCCACCTGCCGCTCATGCCCAGGCACCGCGCTGAACTCCCACACACAGCGCAGGTCGCTGAGGACGGGACTGCGGCGTTGCCGGTCGTCGTCCTCTGTCAACACCGCCTGCACACGCCGGTCCGGCACCAGCAGCACCTGCGATGTGTACTTCTCCTTGAAGAAGGAGAAGCCAACCGTCAACGTGGCAAGCATCTCCATTGGGCTGCCGTTGTTGATGTTGTTATTGGTAGTGCTGCTGCTGGTGCCGCTCCCACTGGTGGTGGTGGGGTCGTTATTATCCTCCAGGCGCGTAACGTTGTGCACGATCGAGTCGATGCACCACGGCAGAAAGGTGCTGTACTGCGAAACGTCGGCGACGACACGATACAGATCACGCGGGGACCAGCCGAGCACGCAGTGCTCGCTGTACTCCTGCCGCAACTCCCCAGACGGCTCCGTGGTGGGACTGCTGCTGGTGACCTTTGCGGGTATTTTGAGCGCATCAGCGACCAGCGACGCGGCAAACTTCGCAGGCTTTGGCACATGCCTTGCGAGTTTCTCCGGCGACAGAAAGGCAGGCAGGTGATGGGGCTGCATTTGCTGCTGAAAACATCCGATATCGCTATTACCACCACTAAAACTGCTGCTGCTGTTGTTGTGTAGGACACCACCCGCGTCGCCCTCGACGTCCGGAGCGGCAGCGGTTTTTAACGGCGTTGTCGTGCTGCTTTTGCTGCTGTTCTTGTCGCGGCTGCTGATAGGCGTCGAGGACGCCGGAGCAACGTGCTTGTCTGCAGGACTCTTGAAAAACGGCTGCGCATCCGACGCGGCAGGTGGCGGTGAGAGTCCCGGCGGAAGCGGCGGCGGTGTGAAGAACGAACGCCGCGTTTGTACCGCGACACGCCCCCTCACGCTGCGCCACACAACCGCCCGCATGGTCACTTCACTACAAACCCCTCAACACTAACAAGAACCCCGCTCGCCTTCGCAACGCTGCTGCTGTTGCCTTGTGGTTAGAGTCCTACACTGGTGGTGTGTTGCCAACGTGAGGCAATGCATACACATAGAATGAGTGGCAAAGTAAGGGCGTACATTACGTTCACACTGCAGCGACACCAGAAGCCGCAGGGGGAGAAATGATGCAACATCACAACAAGCCGGATGGGAGGGGGTGGGTGGGACATAGAAGGAGACTTTGCATGAGTAGCGGAACCAAACACGCACAGGCACACACACATGTACACACAGGCAGAGAGAGAGAGAGAGAGAGAAGTCAAACAAAAACAACAACACCAACATCAATACATGCAGAACAGTAACATGCCAACAGGACCAAAACTTCATTGCGTGTGTGTGTGTGTGTGTATGTGTGTGCATATACGTTCCATTCCGCCCCCCAAGCGAGTGTATTAATTGTGTCGTGTTTCCCACTCACTGCGTGCGTCTTATCAAGAGGTGAGGAAGAGAGAGAGTGTGTGTGTGTGGGGGGCGAGGAGGTGAATGCCCCCGCCCACAGCTACCGCGCAAGAACCACTGAGAGTACATGAGTCAAGAAACAAAAAAAGAAGTGTTGATGACTTGTAGAAAAAGAGGCCTGCGAGAATATTTGCCCGCCATGTACATTTCCTCTCCACACACTGTCCTGTTGCTATATATATATATATATATATCTCCTGCTTGGCGTACTCCTTTAACTATAACCCCGCACAAACCCCCTTCTTTTTCATTTTCTGCTGCTGCTGAAATTGGGCGTTGCACGGCTGGCGTGGGACGCCCCCATTCAACGCAGAGGCCCCGCTCACACACCGACCCCCCACTCATGCCTTCTATCACTATTTCTCCCCCACCCTCCCCCTCTATGACACACAGACAGACACACACAAAGTCCCAGCACCGTTACATGTGAGAGGGGGCCGGGGCAGGTGCTAAATGCCAGCAAACTCCTTCACCACCAAAAGAACAACAACAACAACAACAACAACAGCAGCAACAACAACAACAACAACAGCAGCAACAACAACAACAACAAAGGAAAGTAACAACACGGGGGAAGGAGGGGGGGGGGTGACAAAAAAGGAGCATGTCGCAGCAAATACAAATAAGAAATAGGCAACAGAAAGAAAACGAAAACAAAAGAGAAACACTGTATATAAATAAAAGTGATAAGGGAACGGGGACACATGGTACATGATTTGCGCTGTGCCACCCATACATACACGCACACACAACGAGAGAGAGAGAGAGAAGCCCATAAAACAAACGGCAGTGAAAGACATCATACACCGGTCAATTTCACCGCGATTCACAAGAGCGAAGAAGAAAAGAAAAAAAACGTGCTTCTTTGAAGTCAACGAAACACATAGTGGAGTGGGTGGCGGGGAAAGGAAGGACGCAGCCAGGCCCAAGAGCAGGAGAGTCGTGCGCACACAGATCACAGGCGACGCCATGCCAACACCCACACACAGATATGCGTTACCGGGGGGCACAACGCCGGTGAAGCAACAACAACGACAACAAGATGAGGACATGCTGCGGCTGCACAGTACGGCCAAAAATATATGTGTATGCCACGGCGCACATGTGCCTCCGCATAGATGGACAACCCTCCTCCATACGCACCCCACCCCCCTCCCCGCCCTCATCCGGAGCTTGCAACGCGTCTCCAGCAGAGTCCACTCTCCCTAAAACAAACAAACACACAGAGGCTCCAACAACCAAAAGGAAAAACACACACACACACACACGCACCATCAGCAGCGTGTTGCCGGAACACGCACGGAAGAAAAAAAAAAGAAGAGAAAAGGCACAGAGTCGTATATGTGTTCACGCCATTCCATCATACACCGAGCCTTCATCTTGCAGCACGGGCTGCCTCGGCGGCGCGCTGCGCGTTGGGCGTCCGGACGGGGT
>NW_008826310.1:0-9404 GCF_000691245.1 Trypanosoma grayi
ATATATATATATATATATATATATATAGCAATGAAAACAGAAGAGTATTCTGCGCCGTATATGCCGCAAAATACACCGCACATTGCCAGTTGGAAAGGGAAGCCCACATAGCCCCTCTGTCCGCTGCGGGGATGCAAACAGTTCGCCTGGGAAGCGGGATGAGCTGTAGAAGAAATGAATCGAAAAAAAAAAAACTATCCGAGCTGGCGACACAGCCTCCGCCAATACTCCAATGAAAGAAGAAACGCACACATCCAGCCATACAAAACAGAAATTACACCCCTCCCATATTCGCATTACAGGCAAGTGCCCACGGCTTGGAAGCAATGACATTGTCCAGTGGCGTTGGTGATTCTTCTCGACTGGCCACGCAGCACCAACAAGGCTGTATGCAAGCCGCTTGACAAATGGCTTCAGCGCACAATAAGAAAGTGAAAGTATTTACTAAGAAAGAGGGTCTCATGTTCCAAAATCAGAATCATAACACTGCGCAGGACACTTCATGATTCAGAGAATATGCACCTGTGTTCGTGGATATATAAATATATATATATATATATGTGCGTCAAGCTATCTCCATCTCTGTTGCCTAAGAGTGTATTACCTGGAGCGCCCATTTTTTAAAAAGACCCATGCGCCTTGCCACCCTGATGTTTCTGGTACCAAACAGCTTCACAGCTCTTCGGAGACATGCCTTTTCGGTTCCACAAAAAGCATCGCTCACCACTTTATGCAAAATTATGTTGCCAAATTATTGAAACCAAATACGGAACCGCATAACTAACTTCCACCGGCCGTAACATATTGGATATTCTCTCAGCCAGCGGGCTACAGAGAGCCGAGTGCCGTTCATTGTTGGCTCAGCTCGTGTCCACCCATTTAACGAAAGCACCTAAGCCACGGCATAGCGTTAGGACTAGAACACGAAATATTTCTTTGATGCCGTTATCTATACAACTTCTATTGTTCTGAGTTCGATGAGGGACAGCAAAGAACAGAATCAGACCACTTCACACAAGATGTTCCTTCTTCCCTGCACTGCCAAATCCACCCAGTTCGTTATTCCTCCATTCAGAATCGTTTCTCTATCAAATCAGCAACCCGCTTATGAAAGGGCAACGTTATAGTTCCACACCTCCAGAGACCACGCCGCGTGGCGGGAATTGGGAGGCGGGTGGAATGGTCAAGGTAAAACTTTTCCCCTTGGACCCTAGTTGAAAGCTTCTGATTAGACAGAACAACAATAAACAAAAATCCTTTGCCCCATAAATTTAATCAGAAAACATTCGGACACAAATTCCCTCCACAAGCTCTCAGGGAGACGAAGGAATGTAACAAAAAAGCGCACCTTAGATGTGGGACCCACATGAGAGACACTTGGGCGATACCCAACTGGTGTGGATCGTCTCATCCTGGCACCATACGTGCCACATGTGAGGCTGACTATAACGAAGATGGCATTGTTTTTCCCCCTTGTTGATCGACTCTTTATTCCCTGCAGAATACCGACACATTTTAATTCTGCTTGCGATTCAGGCGCATGTGCGCGCTTAAAAGATGTCCTGCAGCCAACCCAGACATCAGTGAGAGCTCCGCGCAAAGCACACCAGCAGCGACAAGACGAGAGAGCAGCTGCGCATTTGCACCTGGAGACTCCTTGTTGGAACCACCACATCCAATCAGTTCCAGGCAGCCTCGCTGGGCAGCCAGACCGGTTCCACCTCCCACCGTTCCAACCTCTATGCTCGGCATCGTCACTGAAATAATAAGATCATCACCATCCTTTGACATGGTTGTAATGCAAGTTGATGACTCAACCACTTGAGCCGGGTCCTGTCCCGTTGCAATAAATATTGCCGCGACAGCATTAGCAGCTTGTGCATTGAATCCACCAACAGACCCTGCCATAGCAGAGCCCACAAGATTCTTGTCAATGTTAAGTGAGACAAGACTGTCAACTGAACACTTTAGAACCTTCTCAACCACATGACCATGCACCTTAGCCTCAGCCACCACTGCCTTCCCACGTCCCTCGATCCAATTAACTGCTGAAGGCTTTTTATCAGTACAATAGTTGCCTGATAAAGCAATTACCTTCATTGTGGGGAAATGCTGCTGTAACAGCGACAACGCCTTGTCCACACCCTTGGTGATCATGTTCATTCCCATTGCATCACCAGTTGTTGCACGAAACCGCAGGTAAGCTTTCCGACCTGTCAATACGCACTTAAGGGAGTTCAACTTACCATACCGTGTTGTAGACTCAAACGCCTCTTTTACTGCCGCAAAGTTTTCCTGGCAAAACGTGCGAAGCTTTCCTGCTTCTTCCAAGGAGGTCAGCTCTACCACAGGAGCCCTTGACATGCCCTCATCCAAAAGGAGCGTCTTGCAACCACCACATTGCGAAATGACTCGAGCGCCGCGATGGGTGCTGGCCACAAGTGCACCCTCTGTCGTTGCCATGGGAATGGGATACTTTTGTCCGTCAATGAGAATCGGGCCGGCAATTCCAAGTGGAACAGGCACGTACCCTATGATGTTCTCACAGTTCTGGCCCACAACACGGTCCCAATCATAATCTTCAAAGGGAATGGAGCTCAATCCTTGCTTCTCTTCGTCGGTGGGAGACGTTGGGACAACATATTTCGAGACGACCTCGCGGCGCACAGCAATCGCACGTTTGTAGTCGGGATCCAGGGCTTGCTCTAGGCCGTAAAACTGAATCTTGCGGGAATTCACAGCTTCTGCAATTTCAGAGTTGCTCAGCCCACTCCATGGTCCTTTAGCGGCACCACAAATTACGGGAAGTGTTTTGCGAAGCATTACTAGTTTCTTTTTGGTATCTTATAATAAAATGAGGAACTAACGAGGAAACGAAAAGAAAAGCAAAAAAAGAGAAGAACATTTAGAATGCTAAGCCGGATAAATAAGAAAAATTGAGCTTTATTCATATTTTTCAACCTAGAAACTTTTAAAATAAAATATAAACAAAACTACATTGTATTTTGAGTGTGTCAGACACTACTTGCTTGCGGGCGGGCGAAACGCCACCTTGGAAGTGTAGCGGCGCTTACGGTTTTCCACAGGGCGAGCACGCACAACACGCTTGTGAATTGCACACGCAATGCAGAAACGCTGCTTCATGTAGAGCTTCGGCATAGGGAAGCCCGCGCCGTACACTGGAGACGCTTCGGCAACGTCACGCGCAGAGGCCTGATCCAGCAGTCTGCGCACCACAAAGCGGCCAATGGCCTTATCCTTGGGGGTCAGACGCCCGCAGTTGAAGCAGTGCAGCGGCCTCGTGCGGCCCCGAGAGCATGGGGGCTTGGCGCGGCCATGGTTGCGGCGCTTCGTGGTCATGACTCTCTCAATACTTGAAATAAAAAGAATAACAAGTAGGGTGGAGGGGAAAAAATCCAAAGGAGAAACATAACAGGCATTGGGAAAGGTGCTTAACTTCATTGGTGAGGACTATGCAACAAAATGACGATAAAACAGCACACGAAAACCATCGGGGACTCTCAACTACGAAGAATCCAAGTCATCAAGTACCCGCTGTGTACTGTACATGGATGGCTTCAAACTCAATTGTGTCGTTGGGGCTCAAGGTCACCTCAACGGACCATCAGAAGAATCACTGTCATCAAACAAGGACTTTTTGGCTGGAGCTGCCGTAAGTGTCCTCTGCACTAGGCGTACTTTCGCTGCCACCGCCAGCGGCGGATTGCTGTCAGAATCTGAGTCACTGAATGTCACCTTTTTGGTTCGGGGCGGCACGCCTCGATTTGGCGGCGGCGCAATCTGACTTTTACTATTTTTGGCGTTACCTTCCGGTTTGGGTCCACCAGATGACGCCACGCCCCGATCCCCCTGAGTTCCCACCTTGATTTTTTCAGGCTCCACAAATTGGGCAATAAACTGTGACTCTTTACCACCTTTCCCGGAAACAGAATCAGGACACTCAAGAGAGCCAAATCGACTTTCCTCTGCCTCCTGCGGTGCAGTCCTTTGAAACGGGTACGGCACCTCTCTTTTCTGCTGTGGTGCGAAACCCTGTTGTCGGTGTTGTGCTAGAAGCCCCTCCTGGAAATGTTGTGGCTGTGGCTGTGGTGAGACACTTTCTGGTATGGTTAGAGATGGTGGCTTTTTGGAATCACTCACAAGGTCTTCTCGAGCAAGCGGTAAACCGTTCCTCGGGTTAATGTCACCCTGTTCCCCAGAAAAATCCTTGTTAGACACCAACCCGAGATCAGGCTTTACATTCATAAATTCCAACAACAGTTCGTTGTAGCGGCGATTCATTTCATCCGGATCGAACTGAATTGCTTCTTCCTGGGCCTTTACTTCGTCTGAAAGCCTCGACTCAACCATTTCAGCGGATATCTCTGTCTCACCCCACAGTGTGACTTCAGGTAAATATGGCATAGGGGCTTCAGGCGTGTGCAACGTTCGCATTGGGGGAAATGGAACAAATTCACCGTCAAGAGTTCCAGTGACCCATCGACGTACCTCCTCACGTTCGGCAGCCAGTATATTTTGCTGCTCCTTTGCGCGTTGCTCCTCGAACCCATAGTTTACCTCTCTCTTGACTCGCAAAGAGTGTATTACGGCAAGAAGATCCTTCTGTCCCACAGGCCGGGAGAGTTGTTCGATAGCACTCATAATTTCTTGAAAGGCATCATCTTCCACTGCCTTCCTTGCACTTTTCAATGAGTTTAGCTCGGTTTCCATTTGTGAGTTTTCCACTACAATATTACAGAGTGATTCCTCAAGTGCCTTTATTTGAGAAACCAACCGACGCTCATCAGCTTCATTTTGTTCTATTGCTCCCCTTAAGCGAATACGCACGGCATTCACCTCCGCATTGCGACGCTGAACGGTAAGCGTTAATTCATGTGTGGCAGCATCAGCCTCTAGCAATGCCTCAGCTTGACCATCCTCTATCCCTTGAAGACGACCTCTCTCAAGAGATTCATGAGCAACTTTTTGACGTTCCTCTTGATAGCGTCGATCGCGTATGGCCAATTCATCTATTAATTCCTGCCTCAACTCACGAATATCCGAAGCNGCTTTACTTCGTTCATCTTCAATAAGTTGTGTATAGTGCAGTTTGTCAGTCCCAATTTTTTGTCTTCTTTCCTCAATCTGACTTTCTTTTACGCGAACCTCTTCTAGCACGCAACGTAACTGATCGCCCAGAGTGGAAACCTTCGATTCAAGAATTTTTCGGCGAGCCATTTCTTCAGCGTGGCTTTCTTCGGATGCCGCCAGTTTTGATTCATTTGTTTGAAATGAAACGGAAGCCACCTGCAACTTCTGCTTTTCGATTTTTATATCTTGATCAGCAACCTGGAGAAGCCGTTTCACTGTTGAAAGATGCCGGGCAACATCCTCTCGTTCGGACTGCAACCGCGCAAGCTGCGCTTGAGCTTGGGCTATTCTTCGATCCATGTCCAACTTCTCCTCCTTGGATGAAATAATACTGATTTTTTTTTCTTCTGCAAGCAAATTAGCAGTTGCACTAAACTTGTCAACCTTCTTATGAAGTTCTCGGTTTTTCTCCTCCATCTGTCGCAAAGTTATATCCTTCTGTGTAAGCAATTCCCTACTCTCTTCAGTATCAGTCAAAAGCTTTTTAATTGAGTATTCTATCTGCGCACTCGCTAAACTTTGTGGTTTTACACCTCTCTCAAAAGCATTGATGTCATTCATGAAGGTATCAAGTTGTCGGCGAGCCTCCTGCAGTTGCTGAGAGAGCACCTGGATTTGATCGCGAGTGCGATCGATAACCAGTAATTGTTCTCTACTGAATCCAGGAAAAGGTGATTTGAGCCTATGAATGGCATCGTATTCTGCAGCAAACGGCACAACTTTTGCCTGCTCCACTGTTTGAGGAGTCGAGTTGGACAAAGCCACTACAGCAGTCTTGTGGTTAGCAACAGCACGTGTAAGATCCTTTTTTCGGACAATGTGAACATAGTAGCACATATGAACTTGAGGTCCACCACCACGTTTAGCCTTAACAGGAATAACCACAAACCTAGATCCTTCTTCGCCCATTGCTATCACCATACCTTCAAAGCCCTTCATATCAGGGAGAACACTCATATGATTAGCAGGTACATCCATTGTGTAAGGCTTGTCATCATGCAGATTGCCGTCTAACTTGCTCCCGAGAAAAGGGAGTTTTTTTCGTTGAGTGTCACACTGAATCACCCAGCCTTGGTAGCGTACTTTAATCGCATCGTTGGCGAATATGGCACGTTCACGCTTCCCGGTTCGGAAATCACAAGCTATAATACTCTGATCTGGCTGCCCCGATGCTCCGTACATTGCAACCGAAACATGGGCGCAAAATTCGATTGCATGATCCTCCGTCTCAAATTGCATTGACCAATTTTTCCCTTGCTCATCCTTGAAAGAGACGTAGCCTCCTTGTTGCAAAGCTACACAAGCTCCAGTTTCATTGTTAGTTGTGATACTAGCTGTGCATAAGTACTCATTCTTTTCGTTATAGCAGCCCATTTTGTACAGCGGTAGATCTGAAAGGGTGCCGATTATGGCACAACCGACCGATCCATATTCTCGATACTGCCCAGTATCCTCCAGAAAGAGAAACAAATGGACCCTAACCACACAGGTGTGCTGTGTTACCGCCATAGCGCACTGTAATGAAAAAGAGAAATTAAAAAATCCACTATGTATCTATGTAGAAAAAAAAAAAAAAACGTACTTCAAAACAACAAATTACATACACTATTAAGACATCACTCATCCAAAAATATCACGAGATCAGACAATTCATTCGATATAGCAAACGTTGTTTTCATATGTATTACAGCGTGAGCCATTCTTCTTCATTTGTAGACTTCATGAGTGAACAGAAATCAACGTCCTTGGAGTCTAACTCCTTGTGGTACATCGCCAACCAGGGGACAAGCATTTTCTGTTCTTCCACTGAGAGACCGAAAATCATCTCATTTATTCGAACGATCGAATCCCTGTCAAGGTAAGTTGGTGGCAAAAGAAGGTTTCGGACACGAACCTCCGAAAACGGAATGCCCATGACGAAGCTACCACGTCTTGCAATTCCCTCCATCTGCCTTCGGTGAGGTATCCGACGGTTACGTAACCAAGAGTTCTCTGAGGCAATAATAATAAGAGTAATATCAGTTCCTTTCGCGTAAAGAAAGTCTGGCAAACCTTGCCCACATTCACCGGATATCAAGGACTCTCTACTATCGCAAACATCAAAGAGAACATTAATACTTTCCCCTTTAACAAAAGCTAATCGGCCTGTTGACTTTGCTTTTTGACCTGATCGAGAATGTAATCCTTCTAGATATCGACGCAATGACGACCGATAACCCTCAACAAGGTTAAACCCCAAGAAATCATAGATTACATCTATCTGAGGATAGATCTTGATTATATGGGCAAGCAATTCACGAAAAGGATTTTGCTCATCAACAAAAACCCTCTTGGTAATTGGATCTTCTACAATATAATTTGAAAAGGCATCATCAAATGACCCCTGCAATCCCAGACCGTATATACAGCAGAGGCGCTCCAGGAGCATATGATCTCTCGATCCGTAAACCTCAAGTCGCATAAATGCATCACGCAGCTGTGTGGCTTTGTTTGCCTCACCCATCCAACGTAGTTTTGCAACCTCTTCTTGAAGCCAAACTCGATTCTTTTCTCTAACTGTCTCTTTAGAGACCCCTGTTATAGACGAAGCAAGCTCAAGATCCATGTTTAACGCATCACGACATTTACCCCAATCAAAAAAAATACTCTTTAACAGCTCTTGTTGGCGACGCATTGCCTCTTTTTCATGTGCAGGAAGAAGGGGCGGAATCCGCATTTCCCATTTATTGAGTTTCCATTTGGAAATCCGATCTTCTACCCTTTCCAAAAGGCCCAGTTCGTCACCCGTTTTCTCTCCATTCCAAAAAACGGAACGAAGCTGTTGGTGAGACAACTTTTCAGTGCCATAGGTTGCGTGTGATCTTGCCTGGCATGCTATAGCTGTAGTAAACCAAGATAATGACCTCATCTTCTTATGCCCAGAGGAAAGTAAAAAAAAAGGGAAAGAAAATTAAAAAAAAAAAGAAACAATAGGTCCCCTAGCCCAAACAAAGTGACCCACAGAGAGAGAAAAGGATATTTTCATTTGTTCTTCAACAGGTGTTCCACTCTCTTCGCCCGAAATGCACTGGATAACTAACACATTCAGGATCCTACTACCACACCATCCCAGATACCTAACCCCCCCATCCCCTCAAAGCCCTTGAAAACTCTCCGTGCTAGGGTTATACACCTGTCCCTGTCAGTAGGACTCTTTTGAGTGTATATGACGTAGCCATTCTGCGTCAAGCACATTACCACCCCACTCAATGTAATGATTATCCATTGGGTAATGCATTGTGTAATCTAGAAAGGGCTTTTCCCCGTACTCGCCAAAATAATTAGCTGCAAACCATTTCGGTATACCGAATGGGAAAATAAAATAGCACGGAAAAAACCACATAAGTAGACGGCGAAGCATTTCCCACGTGGTTTCATATTTCCGAGTATCCCGATCTATCCACAGCTCTTGCCTTCCCCAACCCCAAAACATCCAAAAGTTCATCTGGTATTGCGGAAACACCGATGTATTAGGGGCTTCTCTGGAGTAGTTGAACGGGTATTTGGCAGGTTTGGACATCTCAAATTCTTGATAACGATACAGGCGGGCCGTGCACTTTCGCAACATTTTAAAGGAAAAGACAACTACTACTAGTACTACTACAACCTTATAGAAGGGGCAAAAAAGAAATGAAGAAAGACACCAAGCCATTCTTAAAGTAAGGAAGAAAAAAACGGCATCGCAGCAGGAGAAAGAGGGTCCTTGTTTACTCATTTTTGAATATTTCTCAGAATTTCGGTTTACTGTCCATCGGTATTTTCAGCATCAAAGATACCTTCTCCTAGTTTCCACCATGCTAATGTGTAGAACATGTGAAGATCGTGGTGCTTCTCTGCCTCATTAAGGTCGCTCCAATTGTCTCCGGTAATAGGCCAGTGGTACATTGACCTATATGTGGAGAAGTACCATGGAATATTCTTGTCTAACTTTTTGACAAAAGCCGGCTCTTTCATGCCATGAGGGAACTCGCCCCTTGTTGTCAGCTCCAAATCAGCGTACTTCATCCTCAATAACCGGCACCGTCGCAACATTTTTGACCTATCACTAGACACGCTTGAAAAAAAAAGAAAAAAAAAGTGAAACCGCAACCCCTATTCCCCCCTTCAAGAAGGAACCAAAAAACACAAGAACCCCCAAGACCCTCAGAAACCACATTCCACAACAAAAGGTTTTTCCGGAAAGAATTGCCTACCCCGGCGGGGCGGCGCCCGGT
>NW_008826311.1:0-6400 GCF_000691245.1 Trypanosoma grayi
TAGGGCCGGGATTCTCTTCCACATTTCCACTAAGCAGTAACTTGGTGCGGATGATACTGCTGATGGCGCGGCAACACGCGCCCCAAGAACGACAAGGATAACACTGTGTCCCAGCGAGGCGCGGCTGGCCCCAGTACTTCGTGATGCCGTAAGCCTGGCACGGCAAAGTTCTCCAGGTGGCGAACGTTGCTGGCGCCTGGCTTTCCCTTTCCGTGCGGGCCGCTTGGCCTTGGTGCCGCGACGGGGCGGCCGGCGCCACCAAGGTTTCGAATCCTTAAACGCGAGTTTTCCCTCCGGCCAGGCCCAAGAAAGTTCGGAATAAAGTGCCAAAAATAAACATAATCCAAAAGAAAACAACAAATTGCATAACAAAAAAAAAAGTAACCCCTTTCCATATAGAAGTTGGGCGGCGATCAGCGTGCTCTACGGTAGTGGCTGATGGGGCAGGGGCATCGACGCAAGTCGAGAAGAGACAAGGCGAAAAACAAAACAAAGAACACAACGGTTGGAAATTAAA
Source organism: Trypanosoma grayi (assembly GCF_000691245.1). Lineage (NCBI taxonomy): Eukaryota > Euglenozoa > Kinetoplastea > Trypanosomatida > Trypanosomatidae > Trypanosoma > Trypanosoma grayi. The sequence goes on from NW_008826311.1 coordinate 518, forward strand.
CGGCTGCCGCGAAAGAAAAAAAATAAGTTCATGAATGGTTTTTATGTTGTTTAATCAGGAGCCTCGGAGGGTTGCTTTGAGTGCAAAAGACAATTCAAAGGCTGCGGGAAACCATGTGTCCCCGTGCGGCCGCCGTAAAGGACATGCGGGTGGGGTCGTGGTTTTGAGTGCTAAGCGGGGGGTGCGAAGGTATCCCTTTGCCAGCATCATTGCCTTCTGAAGCTTGTGCGTTGGCGGCTGCCACGCATTAATCGGAACATGTTGCTCCCCCTAAGATCGAACAGAGAACGAACAGAAGTTACCTCCGGGAAAAAAAAGCATTAACTTTCTCCGTATTGGATGCCGCCAAACTCCCGAAGGCAAATGGGGTGCTTCATTAATTAGGGACACGGACGAGGCGCTATCAACAAGATGTGGGCTGAAACAACTGTTTCACATGGTTGCGCCGGTGGGAACTTGAGCAGTTTATTTTGCACTCTGGGCATTTTGGGTGCCTTTTGGTGGGCTTCTCCGCATCAGCATCGACAGCTCGGATTTTTATGAGTGCCGCGATCGGCGGAATAATAATAATAAAAAAAAAACAACGCAGTCAGAAGCTCCAAAGGGGCAAAGCGAAAGCAATGAACAAGGCTTGGCGGGGAAGTGGGGCATGAACAGCGCGACGGCACGGGATTTCAGAGAACAACTCCGCGGATGGGGTTTCAATAATCCGGGCAATTAAGAGCGATGATGTGGTGAACGGGAGCCCAAAGAGGCGAATTCAACATCTTTTTTGGCATCTCCTTTTGCGTTAGTACACTATTCCACCTTGGGGTCTGTTGGGATGAAGTGTCCGAACTCGGATAGCATGAGATTGAAATGAATGAGAATGATAAAGAGTGCACTACTAGTGTTTGGATGGTTATTATTTAAATCAATCCGTATAGTTATACCATTTTTATTATTATTATTATTTAAATGCCCCAACGCCCTTCCCATGACATTTTAGACGCTGGCCTGGGGAGATTCCTTCTTTCTCTGTCCTCTTTGCCTGTGGGTTTCCTTCATTGTTTTTATTTTTAGTTTTTATTATTATTTTATTTTGCCTTCGTATACATTTGGGTGGTGCCCCACTCTTCCTCTTTGCCCCGCAGCGTTCTTGTGAGAGGCATCATGGGGTGGGTGTGAGGTATGCTGGGAGTGGCAGAACACTCTTGGTGCTGTCGCGTGTTTTCTCATGCTCGTTTTGTTGATCTTGTCCTTGGTGATGCTGGTTTTTCAATGCCTTCTCCTCTCGAACTCTCCTGTTCTCTCCAGTTTAAATAGCCACATACATACACAAATACGCAGAGGTGACGCAGCGGAATAGGTTCGCTATCCGCCGAGGGAGATACGCATAAGCTCCTGCCGCCTGCTGAGCTGACCCGTGTTACCGACTGCGGGAAGTCAACACAACAAGAGGGTGGTGGATTTGTGTTTTTTTTCTTTGCCGGCCTTCCTTTGCCACGGTGAAGATCGTTATTCTGTGTTATCATCTGTTGCGTGAACCTTAGTTTCCTCCGGTGTTCTTGTTGGTTGCGTTCCAAGGCATGTCGTCCAACATCATTGACCACAGCTTCTTCTTCACGCCGCTGGAGCGCGACTTCATTGCTCACGCGGAAACATCAGTTGAGACGCGCCCCGGGAGTTTTGTGACATTTATGTTTCACCCGCTATGGTTGTGGCTGAGCCGCCACCTTGTGCCAGAGATGGTGGCGCCAAATGCTATTACTCTGGCAGGACTTGTTAGCTCTATGCAGTCGTACCAGATCATCAGTGCGCACTACAACAATGACACAAGTGATTCAACGGACTTCAAGACACACGTCCCCATTTTGCTTTCGTGTTTACTGTGTATTGTGACGGTTGTGTGTGGCTCGTTAGATGGGGTTCATGCAAAGAGGTGCCGTTCAGCAACTCCGCTCGGTGATATTTTTTCGCGTGTGTGCAGCAGTATCTCCCGCATATTCTTCGCCCTCACTCTAATGGGGGCGTTTGGCGTGGGAAATCTCCGCACACAATGGTACTTGCTCATGACGCTGCAACTAGTCGAGTTCAATACAGTGCTTGGTCGTATTAATGCAGAAAACCTCAAACCCCAAAAGGCGAAGAACCTCGCATATCACCTCACGTACTGTTTTCGTGACTCGGAGCTCTCCTTCCTGATCCTGTGTGCTTTGATCACGCGGCTCGTCTCCCCCGCGCAAGAATTCTACCTCCTCTTTAGCCCAGACTTTGCAAAGAAGAGTTTCTTGGCATTGGTATTTCTGAGCTTCGTCAATGTTTGGATATTAAAGATGAATCCGAAATACAAAACAAACATTGCCCTCTGTCTTGCCGCTCGCATGGTGCCACTATTCAAGATTCTATCCTTTAACAACTACAGTATTCTCAGTGTCATCAGCGGTGCACTGGTGGTTGCACTTCTTTCGATAGAGGTTTACGTGAGTAACGTTGCCAGCCGCCGAGTGCATGCAGCAGTTGTTTGTATCTGCATAGGGTCTGTGTTTAACGATATTTTTTCTATCGTTGCCTCCATTCTGTATATTATTGGTATGTTGGTGGACCTGTCGTACTCTACCCGCATCCCGCTATTCGTTCCGGTGAAAAACGTTTTCTGCGACGGCGTTTTTGACCTGTGTCACGCGGGGCACAAGAACTTCATGCAGAATGCGCTGATACACGGCAACCGTCTGATTGTCGGTGTCTGCGGGGATGAGGAGTGTGAGGCATACAAGCGGCGTCCTATCATGACGACCGCCGAGCGCGTCAACGAAGTGCGCATGTGCAAATTCGTTTCGCAGGTGATCCCCAACAGCCCTGTGTCGGGAGTCACGGAGGAGATGATCAAGCGGCACAACATCCATGTCGTCGTGTGCGGCAACGAGTATGACCGGCCGGATGACACATTCTACGCGGTGCCGCGCCGCCTCGGCATCTTACGCACCGCCCCGCGCACGGAGGGCATCTCCACCAGCGTCCTCATCGCTCGCATCCGCCGTGCCACGGAAATGGACGTGGCGGCGAAGGATAAGGCAGCGGGGCGCTCGACGGTGAAGGACGGAGAGTGACGCCCCGGCCGTGCGGCGGGCAGGCAGGGCGAGAGGGAGGCGAGACCACCAGGGCACACTAAATGACTGAAGACGAGAAAACCGGTATGTGAGGCGAACGACAAGCAACCCACAAACACACAAAAAAAGATGAAGATAAAAAATAGCAAAGAATAAATGTACTTTCTTTCTCCTTCCTTACCAGACATTGGTCGTGGAAAAGCTTCGAATGCCGCACCTAGTAATCTTAGGCGGACCTGTGTCCGGTGGGTAATCAAGCTGTTCTTTCTTCGTGGTTGTACGCTTCCGCGTGCTTGCTGGAATCTGTTTTACGCAAGCAATTGCTTGTGGAGTGTTGGCTGCACTTTTCGCACAATGTCTGTTTCATCTTTTGTTGTTGTTGTTGTTTTTTTCGTTTTGTTTGCACGTTAATTTTATTTTAATTTCCATGGGCCAGAAAAAGGGAGTCTTCAGGACACAGAGTGAATAGTTTCATCATTGGGGCGTACATAGCAGGTGAGAGCGGCACTTCCCTATACTGTCGAAAATAGAGTAAGCTGAAGGAAGGCAAAATCTTCTTTGAACATATTGGCAACACAGCGTCCCTTCTTGGTATTATTGATCCAGTACCCCATTTTACTAGCGCTACTGGACAAGTGTATATTGTCGCGATCACTAAACATAAAGAGTTCGAAAGATCACAAATTCTCTGCGTTGCAACAAATCATCGGAAGCACAGAGGTTACGTTAGGAGACGGAGAAAAGGAGACAGTTTAAAGAAGGAAAGACAGAAAGGAAAAAAAAAGAAAAGAAAAAAAGAGAAACAACTAAGCAGAAAAAAAGAAGTTTAAAGCGGTTGCCGAGAAAGTGAAATATTAAGGCAAATACAAGTATGTGCACCCCTAATGGTAGTGGGTTTCATGGCGACGCAATGTACCAGGCCCATTTTGGCGATCGGGGTATTGGTGATGGTTGCGCTGGTGGTGGGGGCGGGGCGCAGTCGCGTTTTTTTGGTCAGGCAGCATCTTCGCCGACAGGCGCCATGACGGGGAGCGCCTCCAATTTCTCACAGTGTGTTTACATGGTGTGTGCCAACGGGATGCCCTCACCGATGAGTTTCGCGCCACAGAACGCCGTTCCAGTTGGTGTTCCTGTGCAGCCGGCACCCTGTAGCCCCACAAGCGCGGCAGTGAACACACTGCCCCAGCAGCCCCAGCAGCAGACAGCGTTCATGGTGAACCTGGTAGATGGGCAATCTGTTCCTTGTGTGCCGGTCCAGCAGGTGCTGTTGGCAACGCCTGGCCCCATGCCTCCTTCCCCAATGCTCACGGGTGGCGGCGGCGGTTTCCAAAGGGTACGAAGCAGCTGTAGCGTGAATCTCCAGAGCGAAGGAGGTCCTGGGGACTCTAAAGAGGGTAGTTTGTCTCCGTTACCTCCAGGACAGATGAATGGCAAACAGATAAAAATCACTTCGCCAACTCTCCCTTCAGTTGTGTCACCGACCGGATTGCATTCCATGCAGATGTCGTCATTTGCCCATCACTTCTCCTTGTCCCAAATGACACAAGGTGGAGGCAGCCGTCTGTCAGATGAGGTTTCCAGTAGCAGAAACAACAACAACGGTGGTGCTGGGGGCGAGCCTCGCGTCGACGTTTACGCTCCTGATTTTACCTCTGTGATTTCTCTGCCGGCTTCTGCGATTGTACATCAGCCTCCCCCTTCATTAGGTGTGTCGCGGTTGGTTCTCTGTCGTAAGTATATACCTGGCCGCCCAGATAGCTGCTGGAAGGGGGACATGTGCAAGTTTGTGCACGCCGACCCTTCAGGAGCACCACGCTCCCAAATTCATGTAAATTACGTTTGGCGAAGCGTTGAGCGATGTACGTACCCTCACCTCCCTCCTGGGGAGAAGATCGTTGTGTTGGCCCCGAACGGGCGACAGCCCGCAGAGACGTTTTCAAGTGAGCGTATTCTTGTTACGCGTGGCAGCCTTAATCGTAAGAGCCATGTGGGCCCGCTTTCTCGTTGCGCGCACTACTACTTCAACCGCCTCTGCAACCGGGGTGAGAATTGTAACTTCATTCATACGTTGCACATTGATCCAAACGTTGAAGTGGACTTTAAGCGCGCCCCAGCTTCTACTTCGATTGCACCGATTAAGAAGCGGGAACCACGCTCAAAAGGGCACGGTTCTGGAGGGAATCATGACCACGAGGCTGGCAACACTCCTGCACAAAACTGCAGTGACACACTGGCGCCACAACAGTCTATGGGTCTTTCCGCGGGTCTTAGCGGAGGTTCTGACCCTACCTCCAGCGGTGTATCGCCCCCGTCTCAGGCCTTCTATCTCGTGGTACCACAAAACGCCACTCGCTCTTTGTCTCGCTCACTTTCTTCAGTAGGGGGTGGCAGCGAGCACAGCATGAGTGGCGCGACAAACCCATTGGAGTGGTCGTTCGTAGACAACTTGGAGGGTTCAGTTTGGTCAGATGGCGATATCACTCCACAGTTGTGATGAACTTTGGTTAATAGCCCCTTCTGTTTCGCGTGTACATAAAGAGAAGGAGGAGCTGAGGAATAATGTGAAGACAAATGGAAAATGATATTGGGAAATGCAGGCTACTTGTATCGCAAAAGGCATCTGAAGGAATGCAATAACGTTGGACGTAATGCTTTGTTTTCTTAGTGTGTGTGGGGAGGTGGAACATGTGAAAGCCATGCGCGACCTACTATATATATATATATATACCGAGACGTGAACAGGAATGAAAAGGCTGAGAAAATCTTTAATGCCCTTTCATTTGGGGGGGGGGGG
>NW_008826311.1:6475-9375 GCF_000691245.1 Trypanosoma grayi
TATTTATATCCAAAAAAAAGAGAGGCTACTTTGACCAAAGGGTTTTTTCTTTGCAGTGTGATCACAGCCCGGGTAACGACTACAGATTTTGGTAAGTATATGTATGCTTCTGATTGTAGGCACCAGGCGAATTCGTGCTCTGCGTGCCTTCATGCGACAAAGTGGTTTCGTTCTGTCGGTATTCATTATAAACACACAGGAGAGCCTGCAATGCAAAGCCAAACAGTGTTTAATTTTGTCAAAAGATTTATCTTTGACACAATCCTACGCGATTGTTTTCAACGTTTGCCCATACATCTATTAGCAGTGAGAACAGTGATTGTCACGAAAGAATGCGACGGAAAGGAATAAGGTCTGCGTTTCATGCCAAAGCGTAGTGCTTGGACGGAGTCTGCTTCAGAGAAAAGATACCCCTAAGCTAATTGTTTTATAGAGCGCGTGATGTGTAAGGTCGGAGAAGCAGCAACTATTCTGGAAGGGGAGAGAAGCCATTGTAAACACATCCTACAATCAGACTATTGCTTGATTTCGCTTGTTTATACCCGGCCTTATCTTACATTTCTTTCCAGTATTTTGGTGTGGCAGACACACACGCAAACAAAGATAGGAATACAGCACAATGTGCAAGAGAATCTTGTTCCCTACCCCCTATCTTCCTTTCTTCAATCTGTTAACCCCGCAACTGAGAAGAAGCACTACAGATGGGGGCGGCATATCACAGGAATAAGAGAAACATATTAAAACGCTATGAGTGTAATACCGCAAAAACTGAAATGGCACAATTTGTTCAGCAGCGAGAAACAGTTACGAGACGAGAAAGCCCAGAATTACAATTTTTCTTGCTCTTACGTTTGTACCCTCGCCATCTTTTCCTGGTTCCCCTATGCTGCGAGCTTCATTCTCACTTACTCTTATCTTCTACCTGTAGAATGTCGGTGTCACTGGCTCAACCAGAACCGGGCATAAACCCCCACCTTCTGTCACCTCTGCAATTCGTAACTTCTGCTTCTCTTCAACAAACACAAAATAGTGTGCCGCCAAAAATACAAAAAAAAACAGGGATAGACAAACTCTCCATGGCTTCGGAATTAAATATGATCGAAGTGTTTGATCCGAATTTCAAATACATGTACATGGTGCCATCGCACTTGGTGGTGCACACGCCACCAACACCAGCGCGACTCGGTGTTTCTCGCCTTGTTGCTTGTCGTAACTATGTGCCTGGTAACGAGGGCTCGTGTACGAAGGAAGAGAGGTGCCGCTTTGTTCATGCCGACGTGGACTTCGAGACGCTGGAGGCGCAGCCGGTTCATGCGAATTACATCTGGCGTCATGAAGACTTGTGCACGTACAGCCGCCTTCCGCCCGGATGTGAGCTTGACGTGTTGCTGCCGAACAACAGACAGCCCGCGGAGAGGATCCCAAGCGAACGCATTCTTGTGACGCAAGGTGCCCTTCCGCCCTCCAAGGGGAAGGCCCGACCACTATCACACTGCGCACACTACTACTTCAACCATCTCTGCATTCGTGGCGAAAGCTGCAGCTTCATTCATGCTGTGTGCGTAGATCCGAGTATTTCTGGAGACTTCAAGCGCGCCCTGGGCCGCCAACGCCGCCAGCGTGCGTCAAATCACTCCAAAAATGGGGCATCGAGGGTGGACAACAATTACCAGCAACAGCACCTCTACCCGCAAAAGCAAAATGCCATGGTGCAGATGCCCCTAATGTTGGGTGAGGAGGCCTGCTGCGTTGTGCAACAGGAGATGGCGGTGCCTGTTGACGCAGCGCCTGTTCAGTGGGCACAGGAGAGCACGCCGTCAACAATGAGTAGTGAGGGACCGCGCCACAGTGGGAATAGCAAGGATGTTACGCCTTTCTTGTCACCTAACCCTGGCTGCCGTAAGGTGATTGATGCACCGGAAGCCACCAGTGCTGTCCGTCCCTTGGACGAACGCCGTGGTCGCTTTTACCGTCACGATCCATACCGTTGTCTCTAGCCTTGTGTGGTTAAAAGAGGCCTTTCCTCTCTGGATGCTTTCCTTCTTTTTGCCAAGCGTGGTGGCTTTTTTTATTGGTTTAAATGCCCCCAGAAGATTTGATTGTATAAAATAGTGGAGTGCATATCGATTCGAATCATGTAGATGCGCCTGTTTTTTTATCTCGCAGGAGTCAATTATGTGTTTGATTGGCCTTGTACATCTTTTCCGTGTTTAAAGAATCTGTCTCTTCAATAGCTTTATTTGTCTGCTGATGACATCTCAGCACTGATCATTGACTCTCCCACTGTTATTGCCGCAATGCGCCGAGGTGGAGTGTGTGTGGCGCCGTTCTTTACTATTGTGTAGTTTTTTGTTCTTTTATCGCCTCTCTCTTCGTAAAACGAACACCTCCTCCAGTTTTCCCTTGGTACTTCACGCAAATGTATTTTCTCAACTTTCTTACTTGTATTGTGCATTTTTTCCCCGAGCAGGGGATTGGCCGTTCACAGCTTCCTATTGGTATCTTGTCAATGATGTGTGTTGGGGTTAAAGGGGGAGGCGAAACATGGTCATGTGAACAAGTATCACCGCCCACAAACATAGAGGGATGTTCCCGCGGCTATTTTAACACCTGCTTTGTCCTCCCCATAATGTCAGCAAGGGTAGTCGTGCGTCTGGTATGCTTCTCGAGGGTAAAAGTTTTCTTTGCCCGCACGCCCCTGCTTATTTCCCCTCTCTCTCTCTCTTTCTCCTTGCCTTCATGTTTAACATCGCAGAGCAACCAACTGCAGAAAGGGAAAATTACTCTCACGACAACCGGTACTACAGGAAGTGAGATGCCCTCGCACGCGTCTGCCACTAAAACTGCCACGGGGGGCTGCACCGAGGTCTTTGATCCGAATTTCAAATACATGTACATGG
>NW_008826312.1:0-9336 GCF_000691245.1 Trypanosoma grayi
CGCCGCTCGAGCGGCTTGCGCTGTGGCGCGACGAGCTCACGCGAGAGACGGCGCACAACGTGCATGCGTTGCTCACCCGCCTCCTCGCCGGCGCCGGTGGGTGCGCGGGTGACCTTCTCGCGTGGGACGCCGTGCTGCGTGCGCTCAGCCAGAGCAAAGTGACGGCGCACGCGATTGTGTACGAGGACATGAAGGTGTCGCTAGCGCGCCTCACGACGGCGGAGCAGCGTGGCCAACTGCGCGGCCACTGCCAGGCCGTGGCGTTGGATGCGGTGGCCGCGCTGCTGCAGCAAATGGATGCGTGACGCCCCCTTCTCATCTTGTGCCGAGAGGAGGTATCCAGACATACACCCACACACACGGGTTGGAGCGCATCGTACCGTCACTCCGTGCGCTGCTGTTGCTGTTGCTGCTCCTATTGCTATTACTTCTGCACGCCTTGAAAAGCCGCCGCCACGGCTGAGGGCAAAGCCATGCTGCACGTCTACTCTCTTTCACCCACTCGTTTCCCCCGAAATCTTTACCTACTTACCCTTATGGTTTTTTTTGTTCGTTTTTGCTCTCCTGCTGTACCCCGAAGGCTTATGAAGAGATGTCACCCATCTCATCGTCACATTGTGGCCCGCTGTGGGGCTGCGGCGTGTGTCGACCTCGCAGACGCAGCCAAAGCTGCTGCCGCGGAGGAGGGTAACTCCGACGACGCAGCGGTGACATTGCACACTCCGTTTGCGGACGTTTCGCGGTTGCACGTTGGCGCACCTGAAGAGGCGGTACGCCGAATATCGTTATTTTATCGCCCCGAGGTGCATGCATACGGCCTGCTCAGCGCGGCGGTCATCCTTGATGAGGCGTACAGACGCGGTATTCTCGAGCGCAGGGTGGATCCGGCGAAGTTCCTGGTTCATCCTATGGCACTCATCCGTAACCCCTCTATGTTCTCACAGTTCTTTGGTGCCGACAGGGCGCCTCTATTCTCCGACCTCCTTTGTGACCTTCTTGCTCAGCATGACGCCGCCCAATCCCCGCTTGTCCTCGCCTGTCGCTCGCAAAGCGTGAACGCAGGAAGGTGGATCCCCTTCTTGCGTGGGCTTAGCCTCTGTGTGGCTGCGAGTGATCCTGTTGCTTCGCAGGCAACGACTGTCATTGAGGATTTGCTTCTGGGCGGCGGCGGCGGCGGCGGCACGCACAACAGCCTGGCAGTCCCGGGCGACTACCATGACCGAGGCGTTTCAGTCGCCGATATGCTCATGGAGGCGGCAGTGGAGTTCGGCCTGATCAGCCTCTCGCTGCTGAGCCTGTCTGTGTACCGCCAGTTCCTCCCCGAGACGCCGTACGCGGTCAGCAAGCGCTTCGCCCTCTGCACCACGAGAAGTGAGAGGCGGCAGCTGGACTGGAACGTGCGGTGCCTCGCGGCGAGGCGGCGCAGGCGCTAAGCACACCACATATGGATGGAATCGGCGTCATCACATGACACTGCGTTGCATTGTCCTTTTTTTTTCACTCTCTCCTTCTCTCCATCGGTTGTATGTGTCTCTGCGTGTGTGTGCGTGCTGCTTGTGAGGCAAGCTTGTCTGTGTCTGCACGCTCACCTCTGCTGCAACGCCGCATGAGCGGGGCCCCCCCTCCAAAAAAGAAAAACTGCTCTCTTCTGGTTCCTCCCGCGTTGTTGTAGTGCTAGCAGCAAGAGAGATGGAGCTCAACGAGCTGCAGCGCCTCGCAGCGGCGTTCTATGCACAACAAATGCGGTACACCTTCACTGCCTCGCAGCACCCATCGACGCCAGGCACATACCGCTTCGTCTTCTCGCGGCCCACCAACGCCACGCCCGAGTCGCCTGTCTACGTCACGGCCGACATCTCACGCGCCGCGAAACAAGACGAGAGCGACAGCGCGGCAACGGTGTACTGCGCCATGATCGAGGGGCTGAGCTGGCCGTACTACTTCAAGCTGCGCGGCGGCGTTGTGGACGAGGGAGGATTCTCAGAGAGTCTGCTGGAGAAGGTGGACATGCAGAAATGTAAGGTCAATGAGCGGTGCTTTTGGATGTAGCCGTGTTGCGCAGCCGCACCTCTACGCTAGATGCAACAATGAGCAGAGCAGAGCATCTCCATTCGTGGGTGAAGGTGTGCGTGTGCATGATGTGGGCTGCCGTGGCTTTGCAAGAATCCTCTCCCTTTCCTGGCGCTCTGTCTCTCGCTTCAACAGATTGCTTCTCAAAGCGGAAAGAATAGGGAGAACCAATACACAAAAGCCACAAACAAAGCGAACGCAAAAACAAAAACAAAACAGAGGAGACACCCCAATGCGCACTGGCATCGCCACCAGTCTCATCGCTCTCCTGCTCCTCGTCGCAACGGCACACGCACTCCACGTCGAGGATGCCCCAATTGTGACGAGGAAGTTTGTGGACCACATCAATCGTCTCAATGGTGGACTGTGGACGGCAAGTTACACGAGGGGGATGAAGCACATGACGACGCGCAAGGCCATGCGGCTCATGGGCGCGCTCAGAAAAAGCACCAGTACTCTGCCTATGCGGAGTTTCAGCAAAGAGGAGCTGCGAGTGCAGCTCCCCGACAGCTTTGAAGCTGCTGAGAAGTGGCCCAGGTGCCCCACCATCACGGAGATTCGCGACCAGTCGGACTGCGGCTCTTGCTGGGCTGTGGGCGCCGCCTCGGCGATGTCGGACCGTTACTGTACGATTGGCGGTGTGCGCGATGTCCGCATCTCCGCTGGTGATCTGATGTCGTGCTGCTCGGCGTGCGGCTTCGGCTGCAACGGCGGCTACCCCGATGAGGCGTGGAGCTACTTCGTCGAGATGGGCATCGTGTCGGAGTACTGCCAGCCCTACCCCTTCCCCGCCTGCGCGCACCACGTCAACAGCAGCGTGTATCCGCCCTGCCCGTCGGGGAGCGACGAAACCCCGTCGTGCAACGCCACCTGCACCGACAAGACAATCCCCCTTATCAAGTACAAAGGCAACAGCAGCTACACTGTGAAGGGCGAGGAAGGCTACAAACGGGAACTGTACCTGCGCGGCCCTTTCGAGGTCGCATTCAATGTATTCGAGGACTTCATGGCATATCAGAGCGGCGTGTACAAGCACGTCGCCGGCGGATTACTCGGTGGCCACGCAGTGCGCATTGTCGGTTGGGGCGAGCTCAACGGCACGCCTTACTGGAAGATCGCGAACAGCTGGAACGACGGGTGGGGCATGAACGGTTACTTCCTCATTGCACGTGGGAAGAATGAGTGCGATGTCGAGCGAAGCGGCAGCGCCGGAACACCAAGCATTCCCGTTGTATAGGAAGCTGGCTTGTACAGGGGAAGTAAAGCGGGAAAACAATGAAGAGCCAAGGGGCAAGAAAGGCGTGTTTTTTTTTCTGGGGGTGGGGTGGGGATTCGGCCCGGCCGCACAGGGAATTTGGGGGATGCGGGAGAGAGGGAAGATGCTGCAGGGCAAGTGTGTGTGTGAGAGAGAGAGGAAAAGGGGAGGGGGCTGTCTTGCGCCCTTGTTTCCTCTGCAGCACTCCGAAGCGGTCATCTCTTTGCCGGCTTTTTTTTTCTGTATGTTGATTGAATTTTCTTCTTTAATGCAGCGAACCTGCCCGCGTGTGACATTTGCCTTCATCAATTCTCAAGTGAGAGAATACCAGCGTGTGAACGACAAAAAAAATGTTTGAAAATCTCCTCCCCATGCGGTTAGTGCCACTGATTGCGTGTCCCTCTTGATACGCTCCCCACTTCCCCAACAACACGGTATGATTTGGTGTGATGTTGTTTTGCCTCGTTGTTTTTGTGCGTGGCTGCAGGGGGATAGAGACGAAGAGAGATGTTGAACATGGCGGCTGGCTGCTGGAGAGCAGGAGGTGCCTGCACTTCCCTCCCCTGCACATGACCCACCCCGCTTCGTGGACCCGGCCAGCAGCTGCATGAGGTTATTCCTTGTGCAGTTGGGGGAGTGTCTTCTGCTGTGTGTGTGTGTGTGTGTGCATGTTTGCTGTAACTCCAGCAGTGGACACGTGCCATGTGGAAGCTCCGCGATTGTTTGAGCAGCTTTGTGGAGCTCCGAGCGCATGCACACGCCTTTGGGACGACAGAAAGAAAAAAAATAATAATCTTTGACAGCAGAGTGGCAGATCGTTTTTTGTCTGCGTGCCGATCGCCTTGTTTCCTATGCTGTTTTTTTTTTCTTCTTTCCTTCCGTAGCGTTCACGCATAGAATGAAAAAGATTGTTTCGGTTATCAAGGGAAATGTCGTGACCCCCTCAGAGGTCATCTACGGCGGCTTCGTGCTGGTTATTGACGGAACCATACAGAGGGTTGGCTCCCGCACATCCTTGCCAACAGAAGATGAGCTGCGGGAGCGGTACGGTGACGTGCAGATGGAGGTGACCGAGGGGGACTTTATTCTCCCTGGATTTGTGGACATTCACAACCACGGCCTTGGCGGTGCGGAGGACGTGATTGGCCACTGGTCAAACCCCGAGTACTCGCTTAAGGAACTGGCGCGGTGTGGGACGCTCTGCACGCTGGCGTCTCTCATATTCTCTGAGGACCACAAGGGTCTCGTCGTGCGCTGCATTGAAGAGGTGGAGAAGCGCGTGGAACAATACATCCCCGACTGCTGTGTGCTCGGGGGCATCCATGCGGAGGGGCCGGTGATTAACGACCGCGGAGGCCTGCCCGCGTGCGAGAACAGGTGGAGTCTGGAGCGCTTCAAAGAGCTCTGTGCCACGATGCCGTCAATGCGCATTATGACAATTTCACCTCACATTGATGCAATCAACAATTACGAGCTTATCAAGCACCTGCTTCGTACAGGGGTTCGGCCATCGCTTGGCCACGATCGTGTGGCGACAAAGAAGGAAATACTGGGTGCGCTGAGACTTGCGCCATCGCAGGAACAAAAATTTCATGTGACACATATGTACAATGTAATGTCGTTTCATCATCGAAACCCTTCGCTCATCAACGTGTCACTCTGCTCCAGGTTCCCAAAGGCAGCGATTTACAAAGGCGCTCTCCCTCCATCAGTTGAGCTCATCGCAGATTTGGTTCATGTGGACTCAATTCTTCTTCAGGCAACTCTCTCGGCTCGAGGATGCGATGAGGTTGCCGTCATCACGGATTGCATATCGAAAAACCTCCCAGGAAAGCGCGTTACGTACAATGGACGCATGGGCGTCGTTCGCGCGGAAGGCGGTTGCTACCTTTGTGAAGCTTCGGGCAAGCCATCGAAGACCCTCGCTGGCAGTACGAGCACGCTGGCAGACCAGTTTATGAACCTGGTCTCCCTCTTCCGCGTGGATATTGTTTCCGCGTGCAAGATGGTGGCTACAACTCCCGCCAAAATTGCACGGCTGAACGGAGTTGGGGCGATTGAGCAGGGCAAAAAGGCAAATCTGTTGATTCTCAATTCGGAGCTAAACACGATTACAAAGCGCATGGTTTACGGGAGGTGGACCTCGCATGATGAGTACCGTCTTTTACGTCCTTCAGTGTCTCACATGTGAGTCTGCAACCAATGATAAAAAAAAAGAACAAAAGCATTGAGAAAAGTCTTTTTTTCGAAGAAGTATTACACAGAGACAGCGCCAAAGACGGGGCGTGGATAAATTTCTTATCCTTTCTCAGCATCTATGCAAAGAACCGAAGAGGAACGAAAAATCGAAAATAATCAAAAGAGTATTTGTTTTCTTGAATATCTGGATTGAGTATTGGAGGAAACCGATATGCGGAGAATATTTTATGATCCACCTCAACCAAATGCATTCTTCCTTCTATTATAAACATTTAAAGGAAGTTTTCTGTTTGAAGCACCCTGAGCCGCACGCATGTTGAGGTACTTCGGCGAGGGGCGCTCATTCTGTGAAGAATGATGTGTGTGCAAATGGTGGTGGTGGCGGTGAGGAAAGAACACGCCTGTGGAGCAGCGACTTGGTGCGGCAAAAAAACTGCGATAGAAGTGCCCGCAATGTGAGTGGTGCTTTGCCACTGTGACGGCGGGGCGGTGTGAGAAACTCTGTGACAATGTCTCGAATGACCTTTTTTCACATAATTCGTTTGACAAGGTGGTAAAGAGTCTTTTGGTGATGACACGAAGCGACTGAGCATCTTATGGATGATTTGGCAACTATACATTCTTTGTGACTGGAGGTACGCAGCAGGGAGTTTCCAGAGGTAACTGTTGCACTCGACACCATCCGAGTCTATTAAGGCTAGACTGCGGGAACTGAATGAGGGCGAGGCGAATGCGGATTGTACCACCGATGCTGAGGAAGTAATAATGCTTTAAACTGTGGGTTCACGTATAGACGTGTTGCCTTATTGCGTCCGGATTTACCCTGATTTACGATGAATCTACCAGCCTCCCGCGGCTGACTTTGGAAATATCTAGACGGCGGCTTGCAGCAGCGCCGTTGGGTAGGAGAGGCCCTACTGAAAAGGCATCTTGTCTCAGAAGATGTGAGGGAATTGAACAAGTTTCACTGCCCCCACCTGAGTAACAGGGGTGGTTTGGGAACTCACCAATAGTCTCCTTATGGAGGCGCTCATAAGGGTAGATAAAGCCTGGCCTCTCAACGGTGCGGCGCTGATGGAGGAGGTGCCTGACCTTCTGACTTTGTATTTAATAAATGATGACAGGTCCCTATGAGGAGGCGCGCTCCGGGAAAGGCATGCGTAAGTTTTGTGTCTGAGGGTGACGAAACAGTAACAAAAAACCCTAGAAGCTGGAGGTCTATACAATTATTCTTTTCACCTCTTGCCAGCAGATTTGGCGTATACTTACGGTGCCTCTGACGCCGAGCATGTGGACGGAAATCGAAGTGTCTTGTTGGGTGGGGTCTCAGTGTCAGTGTGGAAGAACAGCCGCGCGGCGCACACGACAGTGAACACGAAGAACGCTGACAGTGAGCCGTGGAACCTGCGTCTGCGCCACCGCGAGCATTTGGAACTGACCGTTGGGGGTGCCATTGGACACTTCCAGTGGCGGTGTTTAAAAGGTAGTGCAGCACACACGGGCGCGGGGAAGCAGTGCATATTCGACGCTGAACATCAGAGTGGTTGCCTCACCTAATGCTGCTCGTGTTGCGTCCGAGCTGCAGTTCCTTCCCGAAAAGTCATTTCTTGAAAGTGGGATGGATTTAAGTGCCTCTGATAATCACGACTTTCCAGTGAAAAAAAAAACGTTTTTTTTTTTGCACACATTCCGCTTGCCTGTGGCATGAGATCATTCCGTTTTTGTTGGTTCGGGGATGATATTGATCAAGTGCCAGGGTTCTGACGCTATCAGCGGTACAAGTGGGTGGGGGCGAACGCCCTCAACTGATGGCACTGTGCGGCACTCCTTATGCAGGCGGTGCCAATGGGATGACGGCTGAGGCCTTCCTGGTGGGGAGCAGCAGGCTGACATCGCCACTGGGAATGCGGGTTTTCGTTTTTAAACGAAAAAAAAACCCGAACATCAAGGAGAGGGCGTTGCGCAATGAGTCATATGCACATGGTGGCACGCGGAGCGGTTTGGCAGAGACGGTAGCCACACAAAACAAAAAAAAAACAGCAGCTGGATGGGCTTCTTGGCATTGAAACTAGTGCCTGGCGCGTGCTGTCGTGGGTCGTCTGCCTTCTCATTAATATCATACACCTATGCTCGTAGCCGAAGGAGAAAGGAACACCTGGCGTGTTCTTTTCTTTACAGCCTTCCCTCCTCAAAGCCTTGATTTTTTTTTTAGAGTGCTACTAGGGACTGTGGATGATCTGTACGAAATTGTTTTCTTTCCGAAAACTTCACTGATCTTTTTTTTTTTGTGCGCCCCCTCGCCGCGCTTCGGTGCTACTGCCACGCACCCTTCTACGGTGCACATTATTACACAGGGGCAATATTCCGTGAAGGGTCGATTGAAGCAGTGACGACATTAATGTTTGTTGCCACACGTCCGCGACGGCCGTCAAGTGATGCGTCTTGTGCGAGGCTGTTCTGGGCAGTAGGGAACCTCCAATGGTGTGGGCTGCGTGGGACTGCACATTTCGTTGGCTGTGTGGGAGAGATTAGCGTAATGAACCTCCACTGAGGTTTGGCATCTGTGCGGAGAGTTGGTAGCAACCCTACCACCACCGACGTGTGTGTGTGTGTGCGTCCATTCTCAATTTGTGTGTGATTGCATGGATGGGCGACATGTGTGGTGCCTTATGCCTCTTTCGGATTTTTGGCCTACCCTGGCGTAAATAATGCCATTGTTTTGTGTTGTTGGACTGCTTCTCCGCGTTGCTATTGATGATATGCTGGTTTGGGTGTGCCCACCAAGTGGGGAGACGCCAATTAGCGGCTGTAGAGAAGTTCGAGGGGGTCGAGGGTGAGATAAATTAGTACGGGCCCAAACTCTGACAAGGCGTCGTGTGTCCCACGTTTTATAATCTTCACTGATGGAGGACCATTTCAAAAATTCTTGGAAGGGAGCGGAGGGAGGGAAAATATAGAGCTAAAGCAGTGATAGGTTGATGGAGAGTTGTGGCGCAGTGGGGTTGTTCTCTTTCTTCTTTTGTATGCCTCCTCTCTCTCGGTGATGCGGTGACGATTGATTTGTGGTGGAATGCGGTTCTACTTTTATTAATCTGCGTGCGCATCGTTAGGTGCGTTGAGTGTAGTGGAGGAAACGAACTTTCCTCAGCGAAGTGCAGCCGGAAAGAGTACTTATTTGAGGACCACTCACACACAACAGGGCCTCTCTCCTAAGATGCGCTCTGCGCCCCACGCTTGTGAGGAATGCGTAACAAGAGAGGGAGAGTAAAAGAGAGATAGGGATCACGAAAATGAAGGCACCACAATGTGTGTAAGTGCTTTCTTCTTTTTGGTGTGAAGAGTAAGAAGGAGTGGTGTCAAGGAAGAATCCCAACTGTGGCTTCAGAGAAGGAATTGTCCGATTCGAATTGAGAAGTGCGGCACCAACGTCCATTCCTGCAGTGCTGTGTGGATTCCCGGTGTTCCTTGCGTCTGGTGGCTCTGACTTATTCAGGATGGTTGTTTTCGGTGGGGTGTGATACATGTGTGTCTTTGTGTGAGAGTGTCCCCAAATAACAGTGTTTAGGCACCTCGCTGTGGCGCATCACCATTTCATTCTCTCTCTGTTTTCATTCACTCACCTTCACTTTGCCCGGTTTCTGCTTCGTTTCGTTAAGTAAGAGTAAACCACAGAGAATCATGCCTCCAAAAAGAGGGAATGATCGGCGAAAGACTCCTGAAGGAGAAACCGTGGCCACAGAGCGAGAGCAGCCACAGCGGCCGCGTAGAGGAGTGAGAACAAGAACAGGTTCAGACAACAGCGATGTTCAGCC
>NW_008826313.1:0-6986 GCF_000691245.1 Trypanosoma grayi
TTGTCTTTGAAACTGCAATGCGCTAACTCATTGTTTTTTCCGTTCTTCTTGTCCCCCTCTCTGAAAGTGGTCTGGTTTGCCCAGACTCAAGGCACCTACGAAACAAGTAAACCAGTAGTACATTGCAGCAGTTGCTAGGTAACAAATAGTGGGGCGAGACCAAAGGTGAGAACGAGCTATTGGGTAGACAAGGCGCAGACACCAGTCGTTAAGGTGAACTATCATTATTGGGCTGAATTACCAACACTAGCGGGATACGTTAAGTCGACTCTATCCCAGTGAGCCATAGAAGGGAAGGGTTTCAGTGGCTAGTGAGTGGGCATAGTAATAAAGTATGGAGTACGGGGTGAGAGTGGGGGCGCCGTGCTCTGTTCGTCACGAATCGTCTCGTGTCTCCCTTTCTCAACGACTCAATTCGCGCCCCAGCGAGTGCACATATCACACAACAGATCTCCAGTGTCAGCGTTCATTTCATCTTGACCCGCGACGTTTTGAAAGAGGTTCCCCGGAGTGCATGGAAGACCTCGAGCCCCCTGGTCTACGCATCATGGCGGAAAGGTGTGTTGCACTTGTGGTGTTTCCCGTATGATGGGCTGACTCGATTGGCTGTTTTGTGTTGTGTGTTTGTCATAGCACACAATGTAACCTGCGTTGTCATGTTTGGCTTTGTTTTCACTTGTGTTTCGCTTGTCTTTTCCGGATTGTGTTTGGCTGCTTCGAGTTGTGTGGCGGGGTGCCTTTTTGTTTGTTGGTGCTGAACGGTTGTGTTGGTTTGTGCTTCCGAGCATGTCTGTTTGCTGCAGATTTGTTGTTGTTTGCGTATTTTTCTCTGCATTGCCGAATTTTTTTGTCTTCCACTCTTAATGGTGCTGTGTTGGTTTTTTTTTTTTGTCTTTGTGGCGTTTCTAGCCTTGCTTTTTTTTTGTATTGTTTGACTGATCAGTTGCTCCGCCTGTTTATGTTTAGCTGTGTCTTGCTGAGGTGACTGTGGCAGGAGTGACTGCCACGCGTGTTTTGTTCCTTCCTCTCTTCCTTGGTGGGGTGCGGGTTGGTCGCCGCGGCGCGGAGTGCCAAGGCTGATGAGCGAGTGGGCGTCGGCGAGCTGCGGCCCCCTGGTAGCGGGTCCTGCGCTGATATGCGCGAGCGCAGTAGTGGGCGAGAAGGAAATTACAAAAGATGGGAATAGGAATGAAGGTATAGGTCTGAATTGTCAGGGATGCTGATGGAAATGTTGTGATGAGGCTTCCTTTGTGCCTTCATTCTTATTTTTTTTTATTTGGTGTGTCTCTCCTTCTCTTCACCACCGAAGAAGTGTGGTGCGATTTTTCTTTTTTTCGTTGGGTTACTGCGAAGGTCTACCAGGCAGGTACACGCTCAAACACGCAAATTCGCACATATAGAAACGGGAAGCAGAAGGAAATACCAAGAGAGTGGCAAGTTCTGGAAAAGTATATCCCCTGGTGCGGAATCTATTACGTTCTAACCTTTACAAGCAAGAGTTGTGCATATTCATCACTCAGCTCAAAGCTATACAACCGCGTTTCACGATGTCATCCGGTGCTGCGGCCATTCCAGTAATGTCAGCTTCGGAGGCTCAAGGACCAGATCCCGGTAGTTTGGAAGATCTTATCGCCAGACTACACGATGCATATGTGAAGCACGTGAAGCCTCTTGAGGATATGTACAAGTATGACTTGTTTCGCCCTACTTGGTTTGAGGAGACAATACTCAACCAGAAACCGTTTGTTACATTCTTTGGGCCGTGGTCGTCTGGCAAGAGTACCTTTATTAACCATTTGCTGCAGGACAACTACCTTTGGACGGGGCCGCAGCCAACCACGGCAGAGTTCACGGTTGTGGTGTACGGTGAAGAGGTGGGGCCTATTAACGGGCATGTGCTTGCCAACACGAAGAATCTCCCATTCAAGGGGCTGGCGGAGTTTGGCGAGTCGTTCCTGGAGAACTTCCAGGGTTTCCAGTTGCCGCATGAACTCTTGAAGCGCGTAANATTGATTGACACACCTGGCGTATTGGAGAGTGCAAAGGATATTCGTGAGCGGCGGTTTGACTACATTAAAGTGAGCCGTTGGTTTGCGGAGCGCAGTGACCTTATTTTTGTCCTGTTTGATCCAACAAAGCTCGACGCGGGGATCGAACTTCGGATGATGTTTAAGCACGCTTTCCATGGCATGGAAGGCAAGGTACGCATCGTCCTTAACAAAGCTGATAGCGTCAATACACAGGAACTGATGCGGGTATATGGTAGTCTCTTCTGGAACCTCTCTAATTTTATTAACTGTACGGAGCCACCGCGTGTGTATGTTGGCAGCTTCTGGGATCAGCCATACAAGGAGGGAACCTTTACGCTGCTTTTCACGGAGGAGAAGACTGATCTCCTGCATGAGATCATGGATGTGGTGCCACAGCAAGGGCGCGACAGGAAGGTGGCTGGCCTTATACGCCGTGCAAAGGAGGTACTAGTGCATGCCCTTATTGTAGGTGGGATGCGGTCTAGTCTGCCGCTTTTCTTTGGAAAGGAAAAGGCTAAGCGCAAAGCACTCGATAGTCTTCAAAAGACATATGAGGTAATGGCGGCTAAGTATAAGATGAACTGGAAGGACTTCCCACCAGTTGAGGAATACCGTACGTTTTTGGACAAGTTTGAGCTGGATAAATTTCCAGATGTTGAGAAGGCAGAGAAAGAGGGATACATCAGTGGTATACAGAAGTGTATCGATACAATTCTCCCCTCTATGCTGCGCCCTGTGAAGAATGTCGCTGCCGTAGATCCACGAAACAAGGCTCAGCGGCAGCAGCTTCAGCAGATGTACTACGAATGTGTGCGCTCACAGTACGAGGGAAAAGAGGGTATACAGGGGAGCAGTGATTTAGTTCAGTCATCTGTCCGTGAACGAGCCGTCAAACCGTCTGCAGAGGAAATGGGTGCCATTTCAGCCCCTCAGGGATGTGAAGGTCTCGCGGCGCCCGTCACCAGTGGCGCGACACCTGACCAAACACAAATGCTCATGGGGATGATGATGCAGTTGTTGCAACAACAGCAACAACAACAGCAGCAGCAATGCCAAATGCAGCAACAGCAAGTGCGCCCACTTGCTATTGAGCCAAGGGAGGAAGAAGAGGTGGAGTAAGTAAGTAAGTGAGTGAGGTAGTGGTGGTGGTAGCAGCAGTGGCAGCAGCAAGTGTTCCATCACTACTAGACTGTCGCTGCCTATTGGGAGTTGGGTGCTGCTAATTTTGCTTATGAGTGGTGAAAAGAAGCGCTGTCACTGAAGGAGAAATTCCGTTCATGCCGCATCGCGGCTCGGTGGGGACAACCCCCCAAAAAAAAAAAAAAGTATAAAGATGTGCGTACCCAACATAATGAGGGTACCATCTTTGCACTTATTATTTGTTCCTTTTTGCTATATGATGTTTGCTTATGTTAGTATCTTTCGGACGCGCTAAATTGATTCGTCTCTTGCTTCACTCTTTGAATTCTGCTGCCGCCTAGATGGACGTGGGGGATTCGACATCCCTGTAAGGCATAGCCAAATTGCTCCAATTAGTTGCTTCCGCTTGACTGAAGGGAGACGATGCCTCAACCTGTGGGTAATGACCCTCTCGAGGGCTGCTACGACACGGAGTTACTCGATTCCATTCTGGGGGCAAAAGAAACGGCGACCGGAACTGTAACACGGGAGGCTTCGACAGGAACTGGACCACTAGTAACACCAGCAAAAACAGCTTCGGGCCCAGGCCATCCGGAGGAGTTCTCTTCGACGTTTTCACGGTTCATGATTGGTGGCTCACTTTTTTCGCGGTGCCGCACAGCAGCTGTAGCGGCCGCTAGTAAAGCACGTCTACGGAGGGCGTATCTGTCATGGCTTGACTACGGTTCTATTTACTGCCCCTTCACACGGCAGTTTGTGTCACTGCGCTCACCGCATTGGACACACCTTGTTGAAGCTGGCTTCGGCATAGACACGAGTCTGCGACACGGACGATGTCTCGATTTGGTGTCTCCGTGGAAACTAAAAGCGTTGGCGTGCGACCTGCAAAAACAAGAAGAAGATCGAGAACTCCCGGACTCGTTGGAGAACAAAGGAAGGAAGTGCCCTTTAGTGAAGTGGAGCTGTTTGCTGCGCCAGTCGCTTGGCGTTCTTCTCGAAACGACCCCTGCAGAGGATAGTAATGCTTTGGTACGGAGAGTACGCGAGGTGCTGCGTGAGGAAAGCCTAGGCCGTACCAGTCGCCGTATCCCATTGAGCTTCTGTGATACTGTATTGGGTAAGAGAAGTACCTTTGCATGGACAGGTGGGGGAGAAAAAACTCCGAATGACACTGTGGATGATGAGGCCTATAGCAAGTCGGTGATGACGTTTGGGGAGAGATGTCTGCAGCAACGCTTGCCATGGAGAGCATTGATTCTGCAGCGGCGACAGAAGGTGACACTACAAGAGAGCGTCATACCTGCGTTGGGCCCAACCGTTGTGTCTGCTGCAAATACAACTGAAAAGGGAAAAACTGCTGCTCTGATAGAAGGGTATTCGTCACTAAACTCGACCCCATTCTTGATTCCAAACACCCGACTGGCATATCTCTCCACCCCATATGATCCTGAAGTGCCATTGGTGGAAATTGTGGTGAACGCGCTGCTGCGTACAATTCACTCCGAGGAGGTTTTCTATTGTCCCCTTGAGCACTGTGTTGATTATAGCTCGCTGATGGACTTGGAAGCATTCCGAGTGCGGCCCAGTATGTGCGGTTCTCCAAAACTGGAGGAGAGTGTGTCCCCGCTTCATCTGGGAATGCATGCAGATACCTCTAAGGATGCATCGCACGGAACCGTCGTTCTGATCAGCAACGCCCATCTTTTGTCAAGGCGTGCGATTGCGCGGCTATTGGACCAGTGGACGCGCAATGGAGTAGCTAATAGTGCCCGGTGTCTTGAACCAAGAGGAATTGCTCGGATCAGGCGAGAGCTGCTTCTCCACGCCGGCGAGCCAATGGGATCGATTGGAGAGGGGGTGTCCCTCTTTGGGGGGATTTGTGCGCTGTTTGTTGGGTATCGCCCTGCCTATCAGCATAATCGTGGGCTTTTTGACGGTACTGGCTGCGAAGATGTGGCATGCATCCGAAGTGATGATGTCAGCGTGCGTGTCCTACCTCCTATGCAAGAGCCAGTTTTTTTTCTTGATGAGCCGCTGGTTGCCGCACTGCGTCGTGTAGCACCCATCTTTCAACGCACTATGACAGGGGTCGAGCAGAGGTCCTTCATTGAGGAGCTGTGTGACGCGGCGACCGGTATCTTGCCTTGTTTTGCAGGGGGATCAAAAAATCTTGGTGCGGCAGGTAAAAGTGACGGTGCCAGCAGTGGCGCCACTGTTGAGCACGAGGAAGACTTCTTGCATCAGTTGCCCGAGGCGTTTGAGTCGTTTCTGAGCCATCCTGTGAGTAGGGGTGGTGTGTCCCTCCTCCCGTACGAAGAGATTCTCCTTCGTTACCCAACTTTTTCATCGATGCGTGTGCGACATGAACTCCTTCGCGAATACCCACTGAGCGTAGAGTTGAAGGGAGATGGCTATGTTCCCATTGCTGCAGCAACGCCCAGTTTGTCCGTGAGTCAATGTGCTGAGCATCACGTCCCTCCGGTGAAGCGGCACAGTGTTGTTTTGGAGAGCAGACGTCTGGCTTTGGAATGTGCGGATGCAGAACATAATGCTCTAAAAAAATCATATGCGATAGGTGCGGTGCTGCGCCGTGTGGCACATGCACCTACGAACGGTTGCTCGTTCTCTTCAGTGCTTCCTTGTACAACGGACAGTGCTGGGTGTAGCCAGCAGTTGTTTGAGCAGACTTACGAGCCGTTGTTTGAACCACCTGTGCTGCTTGGCCGCTGGACACACACCCTTCTATTCTGTGCGCCTATGGTTGCTGATGTGCTGCCCCTGCGACGACTTCTGGAACTGGATGTGGCCGCAGCGGTGCAAAACACTAGAAAGTTTGAAATTCTTGACGTTGATGTGTTTCACATCGACTACGTTGCATATCCTCCTGACCGACGCTGTCGCCTTTTTGGTGCGCGCCTGCGTTTCACTGCGGCTTCTGGCAGTAATAAGTGTGCGCGACGCGCAGCGACAGCGGCGCTGCAGCACGCCCTCGCCAAAAATGCGGTGGAAGCGCGGCTGTTTCCTCTATGGACATCGGGCCTGAGCCCAACCAGGAGGTCTGTTGGTGGTGGTGATAGTACTGATGCGAATGCAATACCACGCGATTGTGGTAGTGAAGGTAATCGTTTTGTGGCGCATTTTCATTTTGAAACGCTGGACGAGTGTATGTCGGCGGCGCAGCCTGATCTTGTTGAGCGGCGGCTGTTTGCGTTGGCG
This sequence comes from Trypanosoma grayi, assembly GCF_000691245.1. Taxonomy (NCBI): domain Eukaryota; phylum Euglenozoa; class Kinetoplastea; order Trypanosomatida; family Trypanosomatidae; genus Trypanosoma; species Trypanosoma grayi. The sequence goes on from NW_008826313.1 coordinate 6,387, forward strand.
GTGGCGCAGCGTGGCAGATTGCGCCTCACCGTGGGCACGAAAGTCGTGGTGCTGCAGAATCTGTCCCCGTGCATTGCGCGTGGGTCGTGGTGCCGTGTTGTGGGGTTCGTGCCGATGAGTGAGCTTGCACAGAGCGCGTCCTTTTTGACATCAAAGCAGCAGAAACAAAACGGGTCGGCGGCAGATATTTTGTTGGCCCATCGTTTTTTTGAGCACCAAAAGGGTAGCAGTGCGTTGCCTGTGGTGCGGCCCCTTCTCGACGACAGCGAGGAGACAGCAGATGTAATGGAGGAAGTGGTTCTCCCTGCACCGATGTTGGTGGGCGGATACCGCTCGCTCCACTATTACGCTCTACCAACGGCACAACTGCCGCTGTTGGCGCCATGCCACTGCGTTGCAGCCTCGACGCTATTCCACCCTTTTTTCGCCCATGAAGACAGTCTGATGGAGTTTGTGTCAACAACAAGCCGCAGAGAGGCCCTGACGATGATGCTTCACCCACCCGCGCAAGCGCCGTCTGCGCGGGACGGCATGCAGGCGTACGCCTTCATGGAGGACACCGTGTTTGAGGGACGTGAGATGACGGAGGAGGCGGAGGGG
>NW_008826313.1:7257-9302 GCF_000691245.1 Trypanosoma grayi
GGGGAATTCCTCCAAGTGCCTGGGGGACGGCTGCCTGGCATTGCCCACCGTGAATGGATTAAAGATATACAGCCTGTTGAAGATGTTCGTGTTTTCTCACCGACTTCGTCGAAAGTTAAGAGTCCAAGCCTACGGTGCGAAACGACGTCGCTTATACCCCGTTGGGAGAGAGACGGATGGAAATTCTCTCGTTCAAATTGTTTGACTGCAACTGTTCGTAACAGAAATAGAATCCACGTAAATAGTATGAGGGGGAAGGAGAATGCACGAATGCCTTCTGTTTTGTTTATCGGCATGCGGCCAGCACAACGGCGGCAGCGACAGTCCGTGTGCGCTATGGCCATGCTGCCTTATCAGTTCTTCACTTGATGTTTGCTGCCACCCCGTGTCTTCACAGATGGGTTTGTTTTTCGTTTTTGCTTTTAATGTGTTGGCCATGGTTTTTTTTTATTCATTTATTTCTCCTGCTCTGTCTGAGACGTGTACAGGCGGATGCTTTGCGCTCCCGTCAGTTGCCTCGCTCCCTCACGCATCAGCATGCAAATATGTGGCCTGCACTGCTGCTCTCGTTCGTTTTCCACCTCTTTCTGCAGTAGGTAGGAAGGACAACGGTCTTAGTAGGGGGCAGATTTTTGTTTCTTTGTGGTCGGCTCCTCTCTGCACTACTGCTGTCATCGACAAACGTAACATTTTTTTAAACAAAAAAAAACGCAAGAAGGTAGGAAGAGAGAAAGAAAGTAAAACGGGCCAGAGGAGACCGAGCAGACCGCTAGACAAAAAAACAAACGCACACCCACATACACAGAGAGGGAGACTGAAGAACAAACGGAAGAAATTAAGCGCAGGGTTAGGGGAAAAAGAAAAGCGGGAAACCCACCTGAAAACACGGAGGCAAGAATACAGAAAATACAAGAGAGAATAATGAACACAGGGAGGGGAAGTTGGGGAGCCGGCAACAAAGAGGCGGATACATTGCCTCCCGCGACAACACCGTTGGTAAACCCGGCGTTCGCATACCGCGCGGCACACGATGCCGTCAATGAGCTGCAGCACGGACTGCAGGGCTACGAGCAGCAGGTGTCGAAGGTCATACAACATATTAACACCCTCGCAAGCAGTGTTGAATCGCTGCGGCAGCACTACGAGGCAGTAGTGGAGGAGCGTGACTACATGAACCGCTCCCTCGAGGCGGCGGAGGGGCGCATGCTGGACGTGCAGCGGGTCGTGCAGCGGTACGCCTCGGTGACGGATCCTGTAGTGGCCTCCGACGGCTTCACGTACGAGCGAGAGGTAATCACAAACTACCTCAACGAGTGCCAAGCCCTCAAGAATGTGCCCATGTCACAACAGACACACACGGAGCTGACGATGCTGCTGTTTCCTAACCGCTCATTCAAGCGGTTCCTGGAGCAGCTGATGGAGACGAAGCCGGCTGACATGCGCACCGACGTGGCCAGCAGTCACGGTAACCACAGCGGCAGCGCTAACGCCGCCGCGCAGGGCCGGGCAACAGGCAACGGCCAAAACAATCACAGAAACGAAACAAACAGCAAAGGCGCCAATGCGGGTGCCGCCGGCGGCGAGCGCCTGCACCCCTGCGTGCGTGTGTACGGCTACTGCAACTACAAGGACACCTGCGCCTATGCGTTGTACCCGTACGATGCGTGCCTTTCGCACTTGAAGGGAAAGTGCCGCTTCCGCTCGCAGTGTCACGAGCGCCACGTTGACTTCCGCGGCCCGCTGAACAACACGCCCGCCAACGGTGAGGGGCGGGGCAATAGCGCCAACGCCGCAGCCTAGGCTTGTGTGCGTGGTTTTGTTCGTTTTGTTTTTTGTTTTGTGTGTAGAGGGGGCAGAGGATAACACAGAGAGGGAGGGAGGGGGGGGGCTGGAAGGACAGCGTTGTGCCCGGCTGGGAAGTCACGTCTTGCAGCAGTGCGATCATCGCGTCTGCCTCCACTGCCTCTCTTCTAATTTGAGTGTATTTGTGCGTTTTTTTTGTTTTCTGTTTTTCCTTTCCTTGTTATGTTCCTGTTTTTTTTTTT